>NC_090255.1:30063309-30078309 GCF_037325665.1 Littorina saxatilis | reverse complement strand
ATTTCAACATGTCTGTAATGTACAGGTAGTGCATTTATTGTAGATAGGCGAGCGTCTACGTACATAGGGCAATGTGTCAAGTAATGGTCCGCTGTTTCATGCAGGTAGCCGCAAGCGCACTGCGGATTTTCCTGTAAGTGGCGTTTGCACAGGTCAGAATTCAAGTTACTCATGTTTAGGCGCATTCTGCAGTGATGAATCTCTTCCAGTCGTTTACCACAGTAGTAATAGGCAGGTACGTTATAATCAGGAATAGTTAGATAGTGTTTGAATTCGCTAATTGAGTTAGTTGTTTTGATGCTGTCTGGCAAGTTGTTCCAAAGGACAGTGGTAGATGGTATAAAAGATCGACGGTATAATTCAGTTTTCAAGTGCAAGTGGGAACTCTTCTTTCTGATGGTCTTCTTCGATGATAGGGGTTAACATCAGAAGTTAAAGGTGGCAAAAGTTGTGATAAGTAATGAGGACATTTGCCAAATACCATCTTGTAATATAAAATGAGTTTGTGTCTGCTCCGTCTTTCGTTTAGGTTACAAAATCCGCTTTCTTTATACAGTTTTTCGTGGCTGGTGCCGCGTACACCACCGATTATAGTCCGAATGGCTTCCAAATGTAATTTTTCCAGTGCAGTTGACCAGTACTCGGTGCAGTTGTCCCATGGGATGTCTGCATAGTCAAAATGTGGAAGAACGAAGGATTTGTACATAGTTTCCAATATTGAACTGCGAGCGAAAGCGAGCTGTTTACTATTTGAAAAAGCAACGAGTGTAAATCTGGTACGAAACAGCAAGCCATGTAGTATTCTGTTTATCATACATACTCAACTGTACTTACGTGTATTTTACTCAAAACGTACCGCTGTCGAGAAGACGCTTCTTTTGAAACCTCGATCTCTTTCATAGCCTCGTGCTATCTCTTACGTCAAAAGCAAAGCAACTCTGGAAAGTGTAGCGTGACGTGTTAGTTCTAAAAATTCATCGAGGGGAATTAGCGAGCGCAATTTGTTTTCCATAATGACGTTTGTCTCGGTGACTTTGGCATCATAAGCAGTGGAAAAATGTGTCCCTGCCAGACTAGCTTGACATGACCTCATTTACATGATATACACACGTGTGGTTTGAACGATATTGTTATGTAATGAGTGGTCTCTCTCACGTATGAAGGATAACGATACATACGTACCTTGCTTCCTGCTGTAACGCCCCCTTCCGTCGCCGGGACCTTGTGAAATGGGATCCCAAATGTCACCCCTTCACGCTCCGCTTCGCTTTTCTAGTTCTCAAACTTGTCTTCTGTCTCCATTTTGTCCCCACCCATTCCCTGTCTCTCTCGCGCGCGTTGATGTGGTGGTATCTGTGTGTGTGTGTGTGTGTGTGTGTGTGTGTGTGTGTGTGTGTGTGTGTGTGTGTGTGTGTGTGTGTGTGGGATGAGGCGGGATTAGGCCACAAAAAAAAATTGTCTGTTTCTGGTCACCCGACCGACCCTAAATTTCGGCGCCGACCCTAAACTTTTTTTTTCCAAACTCAAAATTTTTTAATTTATTTTTTGGTGGTAAAGGACAGGGTGAGAAAATGAACAACAAAAACGTGTGAAAACGAAAGTCCGCTGACGATTTGTAAATGTGTTGAGTGTCTTGTCTCTATGTATAGTGAATCCAGTCTCTTTGCGCGATTTTTAAAGTTAGTTTTATTGGTCTACATTTGGGGTGTAAGAAAAAAAAAAAAAAAAAAAATCCCTACCTACCGACCCTATTTTTTTTAGCCATGTTACCAGAAACAGACAATTTTTTTTTGTTGGCCTTTGTATCTTATCCGGAACCTCTATACAACCTACTTTACCTCCTTCAACAGACAGACAGACATAGTACTAAAAACTAGACGAGACAAGCGGTCACCTTACAAGCACCAGTTTGGCCATTCAACCAAATGCACCACAGCTTAATTTCAATAGCGAGACTTCCATTTTACATCGGGTAAGGGTTCACTAAATTTCATCACAACCAGTTGCGACTTACCAATTTGCAAGAAATTTGACATGGGGTCAAGGAAAGGCATTGTCTAGCATTTTTTTCTGAGCCGAATGTTGCAATGTGCAGTAGAACATGAGTTATTCCCCCCTCTGCTTCTTTACCTCTGTAAACTTGTAGAGCTAGTTATTTTTCGATAATGACCCAGCAACCAAACAAATAACGAGCCAGCAACAGCCTGAATCCTCGATAGTGCAATGGGTTGAGAAGCTGTTCTGTTTCGGTACTACTTTTGCGATTGAAAAGTTCCGAACGCTCTATACGTACGAAGTATACATCTCTGGAGCAAACAATACAAACATACCGCATTTAAATTAACAACTAGTCTACAGGCCTGAACACATGAATCTCCATATAAAATCCATGAGTTCGGTTGTTTTCTGAATCTAGATCTGCCGTGAACAAACCGTTCATCACAAGCAAATTCCCAAGGCAAGTAACTCATACTCTGGCGACAAGAGTAGTTCCCCTTCTTTTAACGCAGTTTCTTCGACAACACTGACTGCAATCCGATGGTCAGTTTTCAACAATATTTCATTTTATAAACAGATCACACGCAACCAAATGCACACATCTCATCAATTTAAACAACATAAAGCGGTTTCATACACTATTTTCCCCAGAAAACTGAACTTCATACAGTAATTAACGTTGGAACACGGGTGCAAAAGTTCGTCTGCTAGTCCCATTTGACGAAAGAACATTTAATAAGCGATACTAAAACATAAACAGAACACACAATATCTGCCTTTACCGCCACAGCAGAATAATAGCATATCTGTGTACTTGATTTTAGTCCAAAACAGGGAAACTGAAAAGAAGTGTTAACAGAATGGAATGATTTGCACGGAACTATACAACCGCGCATTAATCGATCGCCTGCGCAGGTTGACTGGTTGAGTGATTCGGATTCGATCAAACTTTCGCACAAAAACTCCTGTTTTTTTGGAATAACTGAAGAAAGGAGGAATAAAGAGGTTACACACCTCGTCTCAGTGATTATTAAAAATAATGGTCTCAGTTCGCGGTCATGAAAAAGCTCGCTGAAGCTCGCATTTTTCATGATCCGCTAACTTCGACCATTATTTTTAATAATCACTGAGACTCGGCATGTAACCTCTACTTATTTCGCCCAACGTGAAGATATTCAGCCTGACAAATTTTACAGGCTCGATAAAATATTATCTTGTTAACTTATTGTAAATCCGATACGACTTGACGAAGATAAATGTATTCTTATTATTATGATAAAATACCAAGACAAGCGATTGATAAGTGTACACGCTAGAACACAAAAACTGTACTAAAAAAATGCCATTCTTTAATTTGTTAATTTGTACTTATTTTTTACTTAAATAATTTCCCGCCTGAGTAAAGATGACATAGGGGCAAACTGATTATGTCATTGTAATTAGTAATGGTTTATATCGATTGGCACCAAATATATAGAGAGCAACATGTCTAAGTCATTCTAGCTAGGTCTGCCACTATTAAATTAATGTTAGCAGGGAAACGCTTTCCTTACGCATACTCATCTGCGTCCGAGTTACGACTCAATTCATCATCATAATTATTTTGGTGATTGCGATGACCCACACATCTGACAAACACGAAATTATTGCGACAACTTTCGTACCTCAACCAAAGCATTTATTCTTGTGTCACTTTATTCAAACTTTATATAACATTTTATTCACCGGGTCATTGCTGAAATACGTTGCTTTATGTCATGGTACCCCTGCAAGCTTGAGCAAAACCCTCCCGTTTTAAAACCGCACATGCGATCGACACCTGCACAAAACGAGAAATACCAGGCATGGGAATTGTCCGCCGAAAGGCAAATTTCCGCCAAATTTTATTTTTGTTCCGCCGAAAAAAAAAAATGGGGGAGGCAAAAATGGTTCTAAAAACTGAATTAAATGTCAAACTTGGAGGTAATATGACACAGTCACACTAAATTGCACCATTTGGGTACGTTCTTTGACTTTGGCGAGAAAAAAAATCCGGACCGCCGTCGACTTTGTTATTACTAACACATTTTCAGCCTTTTTTTTTTTTTACCATGATTATCAATTCCCATGCCTGAATACGCAAGGTAGCAAAACACAACAACCTGTTCTGGATAGATAATTAATTTGACTTTCTCCTTGTACGTAAAAGGTGCCAATTTGTTCTGATTTTTTTCTTTGGTACCTTACGTTTTTCTCAGGTCGACTTTGGAGTTACCTTTATTTGAGCGGCGGCCACCTGACCCCAAATACCTCTTCAAAATGCTACATTTCGACAATATGTTCCCCTGCTTCATTATGGAAGCCACTTCCTCTCATACACTTGTTCTAACCCTGAAACCGACTACCTGTTGCCGTTATACACCTTACATGAATATTTGTTTTTTTTAGCCAGGAACAAATAGGAGAATAAGATCGATGCTGAATCAGTCTGGCATGAACCCAATTGGTTCTCGAGACACGTAACTCCAAAAAACAAAGAAAGAAACCGTGGGAATTTATGAACTCATATCTGTGATCTAGACAATATATAATGCTACTTGTAGCTTTTCCTGCTGCCAAGGGCGAAGCAAAAATAGAGACAAAGTTCATGGATAATGTTTCCTAAAAGATTACCCAATCACAGCGTTTTAAATTCGAATAAACTAAAAGTTCAAACGTTGATTCAAGGTATTCCTGCTGTGTGGTAGCATCCTTCCAAACCTCTTGAAGGCACACGCCTTCTAGTGAAAACAGCTCGGTTCACCATCCCATATCTAGCCAGGCTTTTTCGGTGGAAAAGACCAGCCCTCCACTTGGTCACATACACTGTGACACAATTAACAGTATGGGTGCTCTGTGTGTACTGTTTGAATTCATTTACGAATCAATTTCGTAATAGCCAGTAGCTTTATTAGAAATTATTTCATCCAAAAATGTCAACTCACTACAGCAAGCAGTAGGAGTGTTGATTTTTGGTATGTGACCATGTGGAGGGATGGTATTGTTGTTTTGTTGTCGTAGCGCTTTGAGCAGGGTTAAACCCTGGGTACATGCGCTATAGAAATATAATGCATTAATTATTATTATTATTGTCTCATTACTGGCCAATTCTGAGATGGTGAGCCGATCATACCATATCACACAATTAACATGTCTTTAACAGAATATTCAAAGATATGTTTATTGCGTAATATGGTCGCCTAATTTTTTGTGCGTGTCAGTGACTTTCTCGGTTAATAGTTTATCAATCAATCAATGAGTCTTATATCGCGCATATTCCGTGGGTACAGTTCTAGGCGCTCTGCAGTGATGCCGTGTGAGATGAAATTTTATACGGCCAGTAGATTGCAGCCATTTCGGCGCATATTTACCTTTCACGGCCTATTATTCCAAGTCACACGGGTATTAACTGTGCCTAAGCAATTTTTGCCAGGAAAGACCCTTTTGTCAATCGTGGGATCTTTAACGTGCACACCCAATGTAGTGTACACGGGGGGAGGTTCGGACACCGAAGAGAATCTGCACACAATGTTGACTCTGTGAAATAAATTTCCGCCGAACCTGGGATCGAACTCACGCTGACAGCGGCCAACTGAATACAAATCCAGCGCGCTACCAACTGAGCTATATCCCCGCCCATACTTGGCTATCATTACGACGGAGGTACAACTCAAGCTTTTCAGTGCAAAATAACAGTGCGAAATGATATTCATGCTTTCTGCTTAATTCGGTATTAATTTTTTCATAAAGACGTTGGAAACAAGTCCTCTTTGAAGTTTTAAATCATTCTGCTCTTCCAAACAGAAGGCACGGCACTTTCCTCCCTTTATTTCAACGTTATGTCCCTTGTTGAAGAACACGTGGTACGGCAGATGTGAGTGCGCATGTCGGCCACGTGTAAGTCACGTGGCAGGGGCTATGAATGCTGGGAAAGCAAAGTGTGCGAGGTGATGTAGTGTGTGCATTTTGTTCGCCCACAGAATAATGGTGCATTCAGATTTCGACCCAAAAATGGCACCGTCTTTTAGGCAAGGAAGGACTCGAAATGATGATCGAAGAGTGAACTGAAGAAATCCTGGTCATTATTCGGCATTCAGAACCTCCAATGCAATTCGGAAGCCGCTGCATAGTCATTAAGTAGGTCAGAGAAATAAAGGGATGTAACACTCTAATACATATATGTTGTAGCATACTGAACCTGGCTTCGCCCTGGTGATTGCAGAGCCTTCACGCGTTTGTCCCAATAATTATTTTAGATTCCTTCAAGATTGACATTTAAAAAGAAAAACTAATGTAAAAACGGCATTAATAGGTAACATGCTTTGAGTCGCCTTGTGTGGTGAGATACGTGCGCGATATAAATCCTCGTAAATAAAATAAAAAATAAATAAAAAACTTCCGAAACACATTTTTAACGGGGGTGTGAAAGTAAGTGATAGTATTGCGGAACCAATCTCCTAGCTCCTGAGAGAATAACTCATATTAAGAAATTGTTGATGTTGTGTTTTCATATTTTAAAAAACAACTAATTATGTTCTCGTAAAGATCTTTGGTACATGCGATCCTGCAGTCCCAACCCACCCTAACGCCTCCAAGAACCAGATCGATTTCTGGCGTCGCAGTGCAAGCGCGTTTTATTTAACTCGTCGCTGATTGGCTGCTAACCCAAAGTCCCGCCAGAGGGCGCGAGGAACAAGCCACACGTGCTGCGTTGAATGTTCCCGTTCTGCACGTGCACGTCCAGAACCGGGTGAGTGACTGTGTGGAGTGCTGAGTATGGCAGAAGTGTCGAATAGAGAGTGAGGATTGGGGGATGACGGGGACTTGGAGGGGTAAGGAGAGAGAGAGAGAGAGAGAGAGAGAGAGAGAGAGAGAGAGAGAGAGAGAGATAGAGAGAGCGAGACAGACAGACAGAGAGAGAGAGAGAGAGAGAGAGAGACAGTTTTCATTGACCCATACACAGATCAGGGAAGGGGGAATGGGAGATCGAAACGTATGAGAGGGAGAGAGGGGAGAGACTCCTGGCTTGTTATGTTGTTTTATAAACCCTGGAGGTTCGTTCAGGGTGAGGGAGTCAGTAAGGAGAAAGAGGGGGGCAGAGAGAGAGAATGGGATATAGAGTCTGGAATCTTCATCAAAAAGAAACCTAATAAAAACCTCATGAGACAGATGAGAGAGAGAGAGAGAGAGAGAGAGAGAGAGAGAGAGAGAGAGAGAGAGAGAGAGAGAGAGAGAGAGAGAGAGACTCAGCTCGAGAGAAAGAGAGAGAGACTCAGAGAAAGAGAGAGAGAGAGAGAGAGAGAGAGAGAGAGAAAGACTCAGCTCGAGAGAAAGAGAGAGAGAGAGAGAGAGAGAGAAAGACTCAGCTCGAGAGAGAGAGAGAGAGACTCAGCTCGAGAGAAAGAGAGAGAGAGAGAGAGAGAGAGAGAGAGAGAGAGAGAGAGAGAGAGAGAGAGAGAGAGAGAGAGAGAACGGCGGTGTTCTAATTATTAACGGCCTCTTTCCGCCCAAAGGAAGTTGTTAATGTTAGAAATGGGAGGAAACAAATGAGGAACAACATCCGAGGACAGACGACATGAGAACAAGGGACCAGGAAACGGAGGCTTCTGACATTGCATGCAGAACTCGGATTTTAGATGCTGCATGCTTTGTGAACAACAGGGGAAGCTGCTGTAACTTGGTCAAACAGCGTGGGCTTTTCTGAAGAGAAAGCTTTGCTTGCTTTTCCGATTGGCTGGTTTGTTGGTTGGTTGGTGGATTGATTGATTGGTTAGTTTGTCGATTTGATCGATTGATTGATTGATTGATTAACTGCAGGCGGGAAATTGTTGTAGCTTGGACCAAAAAAAGTGTAAATGGTCTCAAGAGGTGAGCTTTTTTTGAACGAATGGAGGGAGAGATGTATGGATGGAGTAAACAAAGAGGTGCGTGGTTTGTTTGTTTGCTTGTTTGTTTGCTTAACGCCCAGCCGACCACGAAGGGCCATATCAGGGCGGTGCTGCTTTGATATATAACGTGCGCCACACACAAGACAGAAGTCGCAGCACAGGCTTCATGTCTCACCCAGTCACATTATTCTGACACCGGACCAACCAGTCCTAGCACTAACCCCATAATGCCAGACGCCAGGCGGAGCAGCCACTAAATTGCCAATTTTAAAGTCTTAGGTATGACCCGGCCGGGGTTCGAACCCACGACCTCCCGATCACGGGGCGGACGCCTTACCTCTAGGCCAACCGCGTGCATGGTTGATTGTTTCTTTTATTGATTGAGTCATTTAGACAACGAGGTCTGAAGGGTTTGGTCGATCTATTGATTGATGGATTGATTAGTGTGTATACGTTCGTGCGTGTGTTTGTGTGTGTGTGTACATGTGTGTGTGTGTGTGTGTGCGCTTGCGTGCGTGCGTGCGTGCGTGCGTGCGTGTGTGTGTGTGTGTGACTCGGACCTATTGTTCTGCTGGTCGATGTGAATGCGTGATGTATTGTGTAAAAAATTCCATCTCACACGGCATAAATAGATCCCTGCGCCTTGAGTCCGAGTCTGGAGATACGCGCGCGATATAAGACTTCATAAATCAAATCAAAATATAGTTTGAGATTTTGTCTTGGGAACATGTGAGAAGCTCATTATGTTCGCCATTGCTTGCCGCTTTAAATTTCAGCAAGGTCGATGTAAGAAAAAGTTATCAACAATGCATCCACAATTATTAATACGTAGTTTTGTGAACCGCGATAGCAACAATAAAAGTTATTCAATATAATGAATACGCTGATTAGCACAACAAACAACCTGCACTTCCATCATCGACTCAAATGTTCAGAGAAAAACTCACGGAATAATTCTTTCATCTTTTGATTAATCGAAAAGATAGTTGCACCTAGCGCCCTCACCAAACCGGCATCAGCCGAGTATAACATAGCGTATGCACAATTTGCTACACAGTTCTGCTGCGTCTTTCAAGCTTCACGATTCAAATGGGTGCGTTTTTCACCACATATTCTATTTTTTCGATTCAGACGTTTTTCAGTGTGTGTGAACGGTCCGATTCCAGACTTGACTGTTTTGAGTGGGTCCCAGATAAGGCAATGGGACTGTCATCAACCAATTATTAGGTTGCTGTGATTTACTCAACGGCGAAGATTAGAAGGAGACCAAGTTGGTCTGCGCATGCGTTATCTGCCCGGCACGATAAATGTTTGTCATTGTGCGTGTGCACCCGTATGTTCATTGCCGTTTTTTAATTTATTTTTATTTAGTGTTTTGTTCTTGTAGCTATTGATAAGTTATGGTAAAACCCTAACAGTCAGTTGACTATTTCAGAGCAAACCGGCAGCGACGCTTAACTTTACATACACAAAAGGAATGGTGCACATATTAGAGAAAGATAAAGAATTGCTTTCAAGAACAAGGGTTAGACACGGGGTAATTAAACCATGGTAGTAGAGAGTATTTACCAATGGAACTGTGTTCTGCAGTAGTAATGTTTTCCCTCTGTGCTACGGATACCCTCCATATAATACGTAGCAGCTAAGCTACGTCACAACTGAGCTCTCCATGGTGTCTTCGCCAGAAAACACGATGCTCGAGAACCTGCAGCAGAGGTCTGGGTGACAGCGTTAATATGCGAAAAATATAATCACAATCACAATGAAAATGAAAGTCGTTGAATTGTTCGTTTCAATTTGTATTATTCTCTCTTAGATGCTGGTAAACAGCTCGATCCCGCATCACTCTCACTCACAGCTCTTGTCTAAAGTTAGACCATTCACTTCCTTTTGTTTCTCAGATCACTGTTAGTTTGGGATCGAATCAGTATCAACGGCGATTTTGCGGTGGTGCAGTATTCAATTTTTGAACGTATAAAATCCTAGAAACCTGAAATATCAGACTTTGAGAGAAAGGAAAGAAAAACCCAAAGATCTAACTTCCAGACATGGCCAAGAGAGACCTTGTCGTGAGCATCATTCTGTCCATCAACGATTGAACGGATACAGTCCTAGAAGACTGAAATGTTAAGCTTTAGAAGGTCTAGGAGGGTGAGAAAAAACAAAGATCTAGCTTCCAGACATGGCCGAGAGAGTCCTTCCCAGGGTCCCGTTGTTGTACGCCTCTGTGGTGTTGAATGTCCCTCTTCCCTCGCCGCCATGCCAGACATGCCACGTGACCCGCACGTGACGGCCACGTGACCATTCTGACAACTGAGTATGCGCAGCCAATTACCTCTCCCACGTGACCTCTTGTCGTGTGCTGATTGCTTGAACACCTGGCCTCATGAAACAATAGATCTGAGAACGGGGAGAGAGAGAGAGAGGGGAGGAGAGAGAGAGGGAGGGGGGAGAGAGAGGGGGATTGAATAATTATTTTTAAAAGGAGTGAACAGAAAGTTTTTTTCTCTCATCCAGCCATTGTAAAACAAGAATAATAACATTTCGACATATTTACTTACCGTTTACAATATTATTCTCTTCAAAAGAACTTTACTCGCACGCTACACTAATATTCCGTCCTCTCCGGTCGTCGGACCGTTGACCGGTAGAACACAACTTACGACGGTCACTAGGCCAATCGCGTCTTCCACCGAGCATTGAAAATTGTCAACAACATATAAAAACATTCTATTTTCAATGCTACTACCATATACCCGTACTATTACTACTGCTTATAACAATACGAGAGATGGAGAGTATACGGATGTCAGTGCAAACGTTTTCATTGAGTTATAACTTATACTCCTACCCTTACGTAGATGGGGGTAGGGGGTGGGTTGAGGGGAGGGGGGTAATTGTGGATTAATTTCTTTATAATATCTTTGTGTGGTCCGATGGCGGCTTGCATTGTCAGTCGTTTGAAGGAAGGTAGAGTGTTCATAGGTTGCGGAGGACGAATTGGCTTGTTGATAGGCAAAAATTCACATAATAATGACAACATTAAAAACACAGAAAAAAGCCTTGAATTAGATCATACAGACGTGCAAAAACAACAACACAAACCTTCACGTCACGAGGGCACGTGTCAAACCTATTCAAGTGCCGTTTGAAAAATTTCGATTTTTTTCTGTTGTAAGCTACATGTATTGCTTTAACCTTCGTTTGAAAATACGGACTCTGCTTTAGTCACCAGAGAGCACTTCTTCAAAAAAGAGGAGTCTATCTTGACGTTTAGTACAAAAACGTCGAGGTATTATAATAAAATTCGAGGATGGCTTTTCCCATGTTCACTGTTAATGCAGAATACTGTAGTCCCAACTGTCAATACTACAAAATGTGTTGTTGTTGTTGTTGTTGTTGTTGTTGTTGTTGTTGTTGTTGTTGTTGTTGTTGTTGTTGTTGTTGTTGTTGTTGTTGTTGTTGTTATTGTTTTTGTTGTACTTTTCTGCAAGTAGAAGTTTATTTTTTGCAGAATGCGATGATCTTCGAAGAAGTCCTTTGCATTTTTCTACAAAGTACCTTGATTTTTATAGCCCTTGATCTTTTTTTCAATTTTTTGTCCAAAGATTATTTCAAGAATGACTCTTCACTTCTTAATTCTTTTTTTTTTTTTTTCTTTTTTTTTCTTTTATATTACAGGTTACATTTCCATTAAATTACTTTTTAATTCAACAACAATTTAACTAATGTCTGCGTGTATGTGCGTGTGTGTGTGTGTGTGTGTGTGTGTGTGTGTGTGTGTGTGTGTGTGTTGTTGTTGTTGTTGTTCCCATAATTCTGTTATATAATACATTTTCAGCGGGACAATACATAACAAGTTAATTAATCCAACGCTCGATAGACAAAGGCGAGAATTTACAAATTACCAATTACAGTACTAGTTTTCAGCACAGCATCATACAGCGCATATATAAATAACTTTACATTAACAGCACAATACTACTAGTTATCTATATTCTTATACACAGTTCAATTTTACTAGAAATGTCGAAGTCGAGCTTGGTTCTGAAATAAGATCTTCATGTTAGTTTTTGGATTTCCGTACTTAAACTGGCTTATGCACATTTTCGATATCAATATAAGGTGATTAATTATGAAGGTTTTCTCTCTGGGGATATCACGTGTGAAATACCCAATAAGAGTCTCTTCGCAGCTTAACTTTATATTTTTGCCTGTACATTTAAATATGTACCCTTGACATTCCTGCCATATGGGTTGCACTGCTCTACACTGCCAAAAAAAGTGCTCGATGAAGTCGGTTTCGTTACAATACTGACAAAGATTTGTTTGACGAATTCCCATCTTATGTAGCAAAATATTGGTGGGATATATATTGTGTAAAATTTTCCAATGCAATAGACGAAGACGGGTTTCTGTCGAGCATTCGTTAGCTAATTTCCAGTGTTTATCTTCTAATGTAATATTTAATTTGTTCAACCAAAATCCAGCTGAGCTTGGCTCCTTTATCTCACATTTTAACATCTTTAGGCGAATTTGGCGTGGAGATAATTGTATAAATGGCATATGATCAGAACGGGCCTGACCCGTATCACGCAATAATAGAGCTTTAATGGCAGTCTGTATTGCATTATATTCAAATAGGCGAGACTGTTTATATCCAGTTTGTTCACATATTTCCTCAAAAGAGCACATGTCGTTATCGTTAAAAACATCTTTAACAACGCATATTTTAGCCTTTATCCAGTCATTCATGTATAGCGTTTGCTTCCTGTACCTTATATTTGTATTATTCCATAAGGTTTGATTGCGTACACTTATCTGCTGTTCATTACTGCTTATTTCTTTGATCTTGTGTTTATTGTTTAGCCAGGTGATAAAAGCTTGTTTCCAGAAATATTGCTTTATGGCACCTAGTCCTTTAAAATTTTCTGCACTCACATTTGAGCGCAGACAGCATAAGCGTTCGCCCAGATTTAAAAAGGATGCTAATGGAATCTGTTGCCACTTTGCGTTACTTCCGCCCAGCAGCCTCATAATCCATGAAATTAGAAATGATGTTTGTACATCTTTGACATTAATCATTTTCAGACCTCCAAGATTTGTCTCTTGGCACATTACTTTTCTATTAACTTTTTCATAAGCTCTTTTGTTTGAATATTTTTTCTTCCAGATAAATCGGAATAGAGATGAATTTCGCTTATTGAGGAAGTTTTCTGTGGCACATAGAGATTGCAGTGCGTAAGTAAACTGTGACAACATTAATGTTTTGACTATACAAATTTTCCCCATTATACTTAGGTTTCTTTTCGACCATGTTGCTATTAATGAATTTACTTTATGTAGTTTAGGTTCCCAGTTTGCTTCTATGTTGGAGGCTGGGACAGAGTTGTTGAAATGAATTCCTAAGATTTTGATTTGTTTTTTCCAAATAATATTACATTGTCGGTCAGCAGAAAATGTATTTATACCAAGCCACATTGCTTCTGTCTTTTGATCATTCATTGCTAACCCTGAAAATTTTGAAAACTGAGTTATAAGATGTAATACGTTTCTTAGGTCTTTCTCGTCTTGTAGGAAGAAACTAATGTCGTCAGCATACATAAGTAGTTTAAGAATTTCACCATGTCTATCAGAATTCCTTGGCAGTTTAATCCCTTTAACATCTTGATCTGCACGGATTTTGATTGCTAACACTTCGAGGGCCAGAACAAAGGCTAATGGCGAAAATGGACATCCTTGTCTTATTCCAGCATCACATGGGAATGGACTCGAGATCCATCCCATGTAATTAATACTACTCTCTGTATTTTTTGTTAAAGTATCGACCCACCTAATAAAATGTTTACCAAATCCGAACTTTTGGAACGCCCAGAGCATATATTCTTTAGATATCGTGTCAAAAGCAGCTCTGTAGTCTAGCGCCATTAAAATACCTGGTTGATTACTGTTATTCATATATTCAATGACGTCATCAATCATTCTAATAACAGTGCTGGAATTTCTTTTTTTTTTAAACCCAACTTGATCTTCACTTATTAAGTAATTGACGACTTGATTTAATCTGTTTGCAAGGCATTTCGCTAATAGTTTATAGTCGGCGTTCGTTACAGATATAGGACGCCAGTT
Source organism: Littorina saxatilis (assembly GCF_037325665.1). Taxonomy (NCBI): domain Eukaryota; kingdom Metazoa; phylum Mollusca; class Gastropoda; order Littorinimorpha; family Littorinidae; genus Littorina; species Littorina saxatilis. The sequence continues at coordinate 30,064,276 of NC_090255.1, read as the reverse complement.
ATTTAGGTGCTCTCGTTTCAACCCCTTTCCTTTGTGTATCAGTGTGATTGCTGCTCGCTTCTGGGATACAGATAGTTCCCCTTTTTCAAAGGCTGACCAAAAAGAGGATAATAACATTTTGTTTATATTACTCCAAAAGAACTTTATGAAATTGCTTGTTATTCCATCCAATCCTGGAGCAGAATTACTTCGCATTCCCTTAAGTGCAATAAGGAGTTCTTTTTCTGTAATTTCTTGATCAATACTGCCCTTTTGCTCCTCTGATAATTTTGGGATGTCAGTGTTTTTTAAAAATTCGTCCCCAAGAAAGTTATTAAAATTGGTGTTTTTAGTGTATCTGTTAGTAAAGAAGCGGGTTTGTTCCTTTAATATTCCAGACTGACTTGTAATAAATTCATTCTCTGTTATTTCTATTCTATCTAGTATCTTATTTTTTGCGTGAGCTTTCTCTAAGTTTAGGAAATAACGCGTGTTTTTCTCACCCTCCTCAATGAATTTTATCCTAGATCTAATTTGTGCCCCTTTAGCTTCTTGTATTGTAAATAGTTCTAGCTCCTGCTTGATGTGCTCTCACTTAGTCACCAGTCTGGCGTTACTGGGGTCCAGAGCCAAAAGTCTGTCCGTTTCATTTAACTGCTGTTGTAAAATGGTGTGTTTGTTTATACTGAGAGTTTTCTTTTCTCTAGAATACGATATACACATCTCTCTTATTTTTATTTTACATATATCCCATCTTATTTGTGCATCTTCATTACTTGATTCTTCTTCATATTTTTTAAGAAATATATTGATGTTGTCAACTAATGCTTTATCGTGCAGTAGGCTATCATTAAACTTCCAGTATGATGGACCACGCAACACGTGCGTTACTTTGTAGGTCAAGATGACCTGTCGGTGATCTGAATGAGCCACTGACTGTATAATACAATCGCTGGCGTGGTCGACCACTCCACTAGAGGCTAAAATG
>NC_090255.1:30030809-30058309 GCF_037325665.1 Littorina saxatilis | reverse complement strand
AAATGTTTTTCCAAGGGTTTTGAAAGTGGTGACAGGATTGAAATAGGCCTGTAATTAGAGGGATCAGAAGGATCACCCGATTTAAACAGAGGGATTACCTTAGCTTGCTTAAATGCAGTTGGAAAATAAGAGGTGGTAATGCATAAGTTGTAAATGTATGTCAAGGTGTCTGTGATTACAGGAGCAGCTATTATCAATATTTTACTGTCTATTCTATCTACACCCCGGGTTCCTGTTTGTTTAAGATGAACAAGTGCAAAGTAAACTTCAGACACAGTCATGTGTTGTAGCGGCATTTCTGCCTCTATTCTCTTAGATTTGCAATGATCTATTAAGGTATTTAAATCATTTTCTTGTGTTCTATCAATAGGAATAACTTTTTGCCCCACTGTAGAAAAATGTAAATTAAGTTTATCAGCGGAAATATTTTTCATGGCAGTAGGGTGTGAATTAGAACGCTTGTTTGTTAATAAATTAATGGCTTTCCAAATTGATTTTGAATCTTGTTTAGATGACACTAGTTCAGTGAAATAGATTTTCTTTTTAGTTCTTTTTAGGGAACTTACATTATTTCTTTGCCGTTTATATCCTTCAAAATCACCCTTTGCTTTCAAATAATCCCTGTGGTTTGCAGCATCTTCTGTTTCTTGATCAAGCCACTTTGGTTTCTCTTCTTCTTCTTCTTCTTCTTCTTCTTCTTCTTCTTCTTCTTCTTCTTCTTCTTCTTCTTCTTCTTCTTCTTCTTCTTCTGCGTTCGTGGGCTGAAACTCCCACGTACACTCGTGTTTTGCACGAGTGGAATTTTACGTGTATGACCGTTTTTACCCCGCCATTTAGGCAGCCATACGCCGCTTTCGGAGGAAGCATGCTGGGTATGTTCGTGTTTCTATAACCCACCGAACTCTGACATGGATTACAGGATCTTTTTCGTGCGCACTTGGTCTTGTGCTTGCGTGTACACACGGGGGTGTTCGGACACCGAGGAGAGTCTGCACACAAAGTTGACTCTGAGAAATAAATCTCTCGCCGAACGTGGGGACGAACTCACGTTGACAGCGGCCAACTGAATACAAATCCAGCGCGCTACCGACTGAGCTACATCCCCGCCCACTTTGGTTTCTCAATATGTCTAACTCTGTGCGTAATTAATGGTGCATGTTTATCATAAATAGAAATAAAAATATTATACCAATGCTCCAAAGCTTTATCAGGATTCTGAAAGCTATAGACTTCAGAAAGAGGACTGAATTAAATCAGAGAGAAAAGCATTTTTATTAAAACGCGAGAAACGACGATAAGTTACAGTTTTATGTCCAGCTTTAGGGATCTTAATACCTTTCCTTGACCAGGTAATAAGACACACTGGATAATGAGCCCTGCAGGATAAAATAGGAACGCATGTTTCAATAATATTTTGTTTTTCTGACACGTAAATATGATCAATAAGACTTTTAGAAACAGCCATGACCCTAGTGGGTAACTGAACCATTTGTTGCAAATCAAAGCTATTAATTTTATCATTCCAATTTTTATGTGGCTTCAGTAAATCAATATTAAAATCTCCTGAGAGCAAGATTTCTTTTGAATCCAGTGTCCATCATAATAGTAAAGTTATCTGCCCAATTTACTCTTTCAGAAGGGTTTCTATAAATAAATCCTAACAGTAAGGGCGGAGATCTTTTTAATTTAACTTCAATCCATATTGATTCAACTCCATGAACCTCAAGATGAGGTAGTCGTTTATATGTAACTGATTCACTTATGTAAACAGTAATGCCTGTTTCATTCGTCTTGAGAGAGAGAGAGAGAGAGAGAGAGAGAGAGAGAGAGAGAGAGAGAGAGAGAGAGAGAGAGAGAGAGAGAGAGAGAGAGAGAGAGAGTAAAGGAACAAAAAAGAAATATCATATGAAAGAATGAACAAGCAGCACAGCCGGAGACGGAAAGAACTATATTGTTCTCTCGCGCATTGTGGGGCGGAGAGTAACAAGATGGCGACAGGTGTAAGCTGTTTGCTGCTGGTATTTAGACGGAGGGGTACAACATGGCCACTAATTGGTTTCTTAATCCCACGAGTCCACTAAGTCTTCCTTTTTTGAAGCCGTGTATCGCTTGACCTTTATTTTCTCCCTTCAGTCTTCTGCTATCCCGCGTATAATCCGCTCTCTCTCTCAGAGTCTCTCTCTCTCTCTCTCTCTCTCTCTCTCTCTCTCGGTGTACCCTCTCTCTCCACCCATTGCACACCGGTTGGACCGTACATAAGGTAACGTTAAACTATGCTTGTGCAACGTATGTGGGAGTATCACTTATAACCTCAGGGTATCTCTTATCCTGTTGCGCATCTATAGACTAGAGACAGCGCTGGTTAGACTAAAACATGGATCGGGAACTTCAGTACGTACTTAGGGACTACCGCGGCTGTGCTTGCAAGTTTGGATAGTTCTTTCTTTCTCATTTGATCCGAGTTTTATCTGTCTCATTAAATGCCATTTTTCTACCTACTACACATATAGTTTTCCTAATTGATTCCCGAAGATAAGTTAGTTTCGCTTCCACGTTTCGGTTTTCACTAATTCAACATGGCCGGCGTCGGCAATGCATCTTTGATCATCTTCTTCCGAAGAGGACTGGGTTCTTGCGAACGTCTCAGAGTCCTGCGGTTGAGTCACTGTTACCGATAGTGGTTAGCTCCGGCAAACAGGGAGATTAAAAAGGTGGGGAGGTTTAAAACTATGCGGTACAGGGGAGAGTGCGTTCAAGGGCGGGCTCTCATGCCCGACTCAGCGACTGCACTGAGGAAACTGTGGCCGAGACGGGAGCGAAGGAGGGGCCTGCTTCGGCCGATGAACAAAGAAACTGTGATCGAACAAGTATGGTGTTACAAGGGGAAAGACCCGCAAAGTGAACTTAGTTGCCAAAGCCCGAAGTGTGACGACGGACTCGGTTTCCAGCAACTGTCCACCGACTCAGCGGCAAAATATGAGTTGACACGTCCGAGGTGAAAGGTAATAGTCTCTTCTTATTAGAATGAAGGTCATTGTTTATGACTAAAATACAGTAGAATCACATAATGCACGAAGGAATGGAACATGTACATGGAATAAGATTGTCCGTCCACTAAGACACATTCCTAAAGGTGGAACCAACATCCTGACGGCTATGCAGAGGAAGTGTTCTTTTTAAGAAATGCATTCAAATAAAACAAATAGGGAAATGCCCACTGAACAGAAACACCCAGGCTCCTGATTTTTGGTATGAATCCAAGTTGAGAGAGATCAGCTGAGCTAGGATTTTACATGGAATAAGATCATCCCTCCACTTGCATACAATGTATACAACCAGAAATGAAGATACAGTGTGCTTGATGTGGTGATATGATCAAGTGACATTTTGCTATGAATGTGTTTAAGCAACTAGTAGCTTCTTCAGCGTTAATTCATTAAACAATCACTCTTATTCTTAGCACATAGAGCACATTGAATGAGTGTGTGCATGTGTGTGTGTGTGTTTGTTATTGCAATGTAAGACCTTATAATATAAATATACACAAATTATAACACATGCTGGGATTCTAAATATGTTCTGTTTACTTGCAGGTCTCAGTTATTACCAAGCCCTGCCTCATTCTTCCCGCAACACTGACATGGTGCTGTTGTAGAACACAAGTAAGTCCTTTGATCATTTCCAAAATACACTAGTGCAATAGCTTGTGAGTGCAACTGGTGGTAATGAGAATATTTTACCACAAAAGGCTAAAGTACAAATAACAGATTTATTATGTTGGAAAAAGAAGTAAGCCAGAGCAAGTGATTAGTGTACCAGTTAGCTAGGGTGGATGTATTATATAATTACAATTTACAGTCAGCATAGAATGTTGAGGACAGTCTAGAATTTTTCTCGCCCTGTGAATTCAACTGCAAATCAGATGGCATGAAGAAATCAATGTTATATTATGCTCTGCATTGAGTGAACCATCTCCTGTCATTCTGAGTGACACATCTCTTTAACTGAAAAACATGCCAGTAATTAAATCCAGGCTACATGGGGATGGAAAATGACCCTGGCAATTTCAACCTCTGAATGATTGTGTCTTTGTGTAGCAGGATTATGGATCTTCACAAGCCTTAGTTCATTTGTCTGTACATGTGTATCATGTATGGCGGTATAAGTTAATACTATTAGTCAATTTCAAATAGCAGAGTTATTTTCAGAGCTTTCTAACTTCAAACCCTGTGGAATCTATAGTTTTTAATTTAAAGGGTATTTTGACTTTGACTCCAAGTTTCTTTCTTGCAAAGTCATTCTTTTCTCATTCAAGGGACTAAACCACTACATGTACTGATGACTGCCTGCATCAGGGTTATAATTTATGAAGAAGTCAAAATGCACAATATATCAGTTTACAATTTAAAGGCCCACTTGCCTTGTCACTACAGTATAATGTGGCTATGCTTTAACATGGAATCCCTCATCTTGGCCACATACAAAAAATTATATATTCAGTGACTGCTTGCTGTGGTGAGTTAAAATGTGTGATGAAATATTTTCACAAAAAGGTACCAAGTGTTGTTAACAAAACTAATTCTTTAACAAACAAACAAAAACCACTCTGCACAGAGAGCATTCAAGCTGATCTATGTTGCTATTCGTCCAAGTAGAGGGATGATCTTATCCCAAGTAAAAGCCTGACAAGATCTGAGACTGTGAAGCAAAATGTTTTTACATGGTAAAGTAAGCCTTTAACGAGCAAGTATGTCTATTGCACTGGGTGTTTTATTATTATTGTATCATTTTTCTTTCAGGTAGTCTCTCTTTAAACTGACTTTCTACACCATGGTGTCTCTGGCAGTGTTATATTGGCAGAAGACAGTTGGAACTGGATTCCTCATTTAGATGGTAGGCATGTTTTGGGCTTTTGTGTTGCTTTGGTGTATGTGTGTGTGTGTGTGTCTGTTCTATACCAGAAATAAACACACTGTTTGCTTGCTGTGGTGAAATGACATTTTGTGATTTTTTTTTTAAATGAGCTAGTACAGTTGTAGCTTTTACAGCATTTATTCATAACACAATCGCACTTGGCGCAGAGAGCAACCAGACCGTTCATTGTGGGTATGTGAACAAGTTAAGAGATCATGTCTTATCCCATTTTAAAGCCTGACCAGATCTTAGACGGTGAGCCAAATTGTTTTCATGAGAAGGAATGTGCCTTTCAGAGAAATCTATTAACTACAGTATTACTTTACAAAACATATTTTAAGAAATGAAATGTGTTACAAGTAACAGCCATGGGGGTGATAGCCTGTAGGTGGAATAATAATCTTCAATTGCCCAGAAATGATTGTTATCTGGTCAAGAAATGCAAAGCATTTTGATGTTTGTGACGATTAGTTACTCTTTATCACGTTTGGTCCCTGATTTTGCTGTCCTTGTCTGCGTTGGGCAGGTGTGCGTCCATGATGTCATTGCTATTGAAAACTAATCTGTACTGCAAAGTAAATGTACCCGTACATGACGTACATGGCAGTTGTCAACCGGGGGCCAGCCATGACTGGGACTGATGTATCCACAGGCACTCGACACCAGGTGGGCGGGGCCAGTGGTTGGGGTGTGATTCCCTGCCTTACACCACCACAAAGTGTAGTATCAGCAGACAAGACTGAGCAGAACTTCTGCCCCCCCCCCCCCCCTCACCAATTGACCACTCAGTGCCATGTGCCTGCAGCTGTATCATAAACACTTTGTGACAATAGTTGTTACCTCCTTAGAACAGATCTTGTGATGCTCCTCAGTCAGTCAGTGTTTGATGGATGCTAACTGGTATACTTGACATAGTGTTCATATGAAAGTTTTATGTGTTGCAGCTCATCCAGATCACAGGTACACAAAGGAGCTGGTTACAGTGATAACATAGGCACATGGAACTGCTTATGGACTACTTTAGAAAGTGAGCGGTTACAACCAAGACTCTTCCGTCAGGAAGGTCTGCGGAAGGGTGCTTGATCTGTTTCCTCGGACAGGCTTTTCAAGACTAGGTAGGTTAAACCACATGATTGGGCTTTAATTATGAATGCACTTCAAAATTCACTCTATTTCATTATCTTGTACAACCCCCCGCGGGTTAGGGGGAAGAATTTACCCGATGCCCCCCAGCATGTCGTAAGAGGCGACTAACGGATTCTGTTTCTCCTTTTACCCTTGTTAAGTGTTTCTTGTATAGAATATAGTCAATGTTTGTAAAGATTTTAGTCAAGCAGTATGTAAGAAATGTTAAGTCCTTTGTACTGGAAACTTGCATTCTCCCAGTAAGGTAATATATTGTACTGCGTTGCAAGCCCCTGGAGCAATTTTTTGATTAGTGCTTTTGTGAACAAGAAACAATTAACAAATCTTCAATAGTACTGACCAAAGAAGAAGGTTTAATTGTGTGATCATGATTTGATACATATGCTTGACCCTGAAGATGTGTTTTATTTGTTTTGTTTCAGAACAAAGTTTGGTGAAGTAGAAGCTACCGCTGTAGGCTGGTGTAAGGCTGAAGAAGAACCTCTGACAAGTCAATTTTCAAGCAACTGAGCACGAACCCAGGTACAAGACACAGAGCTCTCTTTCTATCGGTCTGTTATTCATAGAATGACACTAACAGTGACACAAGTAAATAATCTGTATCATTGTCTTGACCTCTAGAAATTTGGTAGAGAATAAGATGACTGATAGTATTATTTTGATTATTTCATGGTCATTACAGTGGCCTCCACCCCTGCCCCTTTTAAGACACCCCAATCTAAGACTCCTTCCTATTAATGACCCTGTTTTCGCAGACTTCTTGTTCATAACATCTGTAAATTCACTCCCATTTTAAGACTTGCTCCATTTGGACTTGGACTGGGTGGCCGAGTGGTAACGCAATTGCGCTCGGAAGCGAGAGGTTGCGAGTTCGACCCTGGGTCAGGGCGTTAGCAATTTTCTCCCACCTTCCCTAACCTAGGTGGTGGGTTCAAGTGCTAGTCTTTCGGATGAGACGAAAAACCGAGGTCCCTTCATGTACACTACATTGGGGTGTGCACGTTAAAGATCTCACGATTGACAAAAGGGTCTTTCCTGGCAAAATTGTATAGGCATAGATAAAAATGTCCACCAAAATACCCGTGTGACTTGGAATAATAGGCCGTGAAAAGTAGGATATGCGCTGAAATGGCTGCGATCTTCTGGCCGATGTGAATGCGTGATGTATTGTGTAAAAAAAAATCCATCTCACACGGCATAAATAAATCCCTGCGCCTTGAATATGTGCACGATATAAATTGCATAAAATAAAAAGATAAAATAAATCCCTGCTCTTAGAACTGTACCCACGGAATACGCGCGATATAAACCTCATATTGATTGATTGATTTTAAGACCTGATTTTGCTTATTTTGGATTTCGAAAAAGAGAAAAACAAATTCCCACTCTGTACAGAATTAAGCCAGGTTCATGATTTTTGTATGGACCAAGTTGAGAGATGGCATTTGTATAGGCCTGACCAGATCTGAGATGTTGAATCTAATTGGTTACGAAGAAAGCATTGTGTCATTATAGGCACACTACTTCTCGTCACCGTCTCAGTTCTGGCCAGGCTTTAAGATAGGATAAGCTCATCCCTCAACTTTGTCACATATGAACAATCGACACACTGACTCTTGCTGTTGTGAGTTGACATTTTTTGATGAATTTATTTCTGGAAAAGGCACCATGCAGTGCTGTTTCAGGGGTGGGACTTTTCCGCGGATTTCCGCGGACACAACTTACGAATTCTGCTGGAGTAATCTATTTTTCCGCGTCACATTTCATTACAATATCTATGACTTGTTGACTGAATGATTTGGAGTGACGTGGAGATGAAACAGAACACTGGAGGCTTGAGAGTTAAATTGTGCTGACTGAAAACTCCTGATAACTAATAGTAATTTTGAGGGGGGGGGGGGGGGGGGGGGAGGTTGGGGAGTGTGGAGAATGTCCTTTTTGTCAGATTGCACAGATTTTAATGTACCATTTAACCAAAATTTGGGGTAACATGCCCCCGAACCCCCTGGAAAAAAAGGGATTTCCTCCTTTTTCATCACAAGAGAGTCCCACCCCTGTGTTTACAGAATTCCTTGTTTAAAACTATCACTGTGCACAGAGGGAAGGGGGGGGGGTGTATTTGACCACCCCTGCGTTTACAGAATTCCTTGTTTAAAACTATCACTATGCACAGAGGGAAGGAGGGGGGGGGGGTGTATTTGACCACCCCTGTGTTTACAGAATTCCTTGTTTAAAACTATCACTGTGCACAGAGGGAAGGGGGGGGGTGTATTTGACCACCCCTGTGTTTACAGAATTCCTTGTTTAAAACTATCACTGTTCACAGAGGGAAGGGGGGGGGGTGTATTTGACCACCCCTGTGTTTACAGAATTCCTTGTTTAAAACTATCACTGTGCACAGAGAGAAGGGGGGGGGTGGATTTGACCACCCCTGTGTTTACAGCAGAATTCCTTGTTTAAAACTATCACTGTGCACAGAGGGAAGGGGGGGGGGGTGTATTTGACCACCCCTGTGTTTACAGAATTCCTTGTTTAAAACTATCACTGTGCACAGAGGGAAAGGGGGGGGGGTGTATTTGACCACCCCTGTGTTTACAGAATTCCTTGTTTAAAACTATCACTGTGCACAGAGGGAAGGGGGGGGGGGGTGTATTTGACCACCCCTGTGTTTACAGAATTCCTTGTTTGAAACTATCACTGTGCACAGAGGGAAGGGGGGGTGTATTTGACCACCCCTGTGTTTACAGAATTCCTTGTTTAAAACTATCACTGTGCACAGAGGGAAGGGGGGGGGGTGGGGTGTATTTGACCACCCCTGTGTTTACAGAATTCCTTGTTTAAAACAATCACTGTGCACAGAGGGAAGGGGGGGGGGTGTATTTGACCACCCCTGTGTTTACAGAATTCCTTGTTTAAAACTATCACTGTGCACAGAGGGAAGGGGGGGGTGTATTTGACCACCCCTGTGTTTACAGAATTCCTTGTTTAAAACTATCACTGTGCACAGAGGGGGGGGGGGGGGGGTGTATGTGACCAAGTGAAGTGCATTGCTACATAATAAAATGAGCAAATCCGTCCCGTGAAGAAAACTTCTGCTTACTTAATTGTCAGATTTGCCAAGGCGTGTACATGAAATAAGATTATCATTCTAAATGCTGAATCAACATTCTGACTGTTTCCTATGAAACCAGGCTTGATTTTTGGTATGAATCCAAGTTAAGGGATAGCATGTGTAAAAGCAGAATTGTGTACAGAGGCAGCTTTGTGTTATTAAAGGCCGGCTGCTTTTCGTGAACACAATTTGGCTCACATCTCACATCACCTGCCAGGCTTTTTAAAAAAAAAATGTTTTACCATGGGATAAGACTATCCCTCCATTTAAGCACATACCAGCAATAAACACAGTGGTTACTTGTGATGAACTAGTGGCAAGACAAATGATTTAAGCATCACATAACCTTCCTAAGTGAAGTCAAGTTATGTGTCTGTGCCAGTGTGTGTGTGCATGTGTGTGTGTCAGCATAGAATGTTGAGGACAGTTCGATGGTAAATAACCCTGACAATTTTAGCCTATGATTGTGCCTACATTGTGGCAGGATTGGATGTGGATCTTCAAAAGCCTAAGTTAACAAAAAAGTATGTAAAAGTACATTTTGAATAGTAGTTTTTTTCTCAGAGGGAAGATATCACAAGATATGATCGTTCCACTGCATGTATGCCACATAACTAAAACAAAAATTAAATGTTATTTTAATCGTCTTTTGGGTAAAACAAATACACCATCAATATATTATAATAATGATCTTGCTTGTTTACAGATGGACAACAGCTACTGCCAGGACCAGGTTACGCATAAAGAAAACAGTCAACACTTGGCTGGTGCTGCAGCTTCTTTGATGTCTATTTTTTTTTTTTTTTTAAAGACAGACAGCTACCAGCTCATTCAAGACCATAGCCCCATCTTACTCACGCAGAACAGACAGCCATCTTTCGCCTTTGCACAGAACACTGCTGTCTGAAGGTACACATCAAAAGGATAGGTTTTGCACCTACAGCGTGCGACTGTGGCTAGGGTAGGAAGAACAGACTCTGCAACACGTTCTGAGAGGGTGGCCTTTTCTTGCCACCCGTACCCCTGTGCAACAAGACTTGGCCAGAGAGCACACATCCAAATGCAAACACTGAACACTGAAGAGGAAGAAGAAGAAGAAGGTGCCCACACAGAAGGACATAAATCTACTTTAAGGGCACACAAGTTTACAGCAGTTTATTGAATTGTAGCAGATTATAGGGAGAAAATGAACAAGCTAAATAGGCTGTACAGTACTTCACTTGAACAATGTATAAAGTTCCCTGTATTAAGAACATTTACAGATCACAAGACATTGTGTTTTCTTTTGTTTACAATACAAATGTTTCATAATAAAAAGATGTGCACTAGGCAAGATCCTTAAAATGTAAAACTAGTAGTGTGACAATTTTGAATTGTTCAGAGATGGTTTTTCTTCAGTGGTAAATGTTTTAGCTTTTTTTATAAGATCCCGTTAGTGAAGCATACTATAAAACCTTGACCTTCCAAACTGTGTTAGCACCCTGGGCTGCGATCATTGTGTTGAGCTACTTAAAGGCACAGTGCAGCTTACAGCCTTCGTTTTGCGTTTTTGTTGCAGCTGAGTGCATTTACAGTTCAAAAATCCTCCTATGGTAGTAAAACTACCCAACGACGACATCTGTGAAGCTCGACAGTTTCTTGTTCACGCGAGTGCATAAATTAACCTAGTTATTACGTGGTGTTTGGTCGGAGTTCGATTCAACTGAGTGATTCCGGCCTCCATTTTGTTTTATACAAACTCATGATGATGTCTGACATAGTTTGCTAGTGACGTGTCTTTTTGTGCATGATGTGGTGATCTACCTGATCTAAATTTAGATCCAAAAATAGGTCAAGACCAGCCGGGTCCGAGTACGAAATTGATTCGTAAAAAAATCGCAGTTCTTGACTCTTTGGGTGCAAGTCAATGAAACTTGGTAGTTCTTCTAATAGATAGCTGCCTGAGGTATGACTAAAAGCCCCAGGGGCTCCGTGCACCTGAATTTGACAAGTTCAGTACCTTCAGCAAGCGCAAGTACAGTAGAGAAGCGCTTGACACACTGAAAAAGGCCTACTACGAGCAAAAGAAAAAGAATCAGTGATGCATGTGCTTTTGATGTAATCTTCTTTGACATTATGATGACTACAAAAACTGACTGATGTGTTTTGTTTGTGAATGATGGATATATCAGGCATGGGAATTGTCCGCCGAACGGCGGATTTCCGCCGAATTTTTTTTTTGTTCCGCCGAAAATGCAAAAGTGTCCGCCGAAAAAATAAAGGGGGGAGGCACACAAAAAAAGCACCGGTTACTTTGGCCTTTGCGCAAAAGCCCGCGAAAACTGTCCGTACTTTGTTCACGCACTGCTACCGCCCGCCTCAGTTATTGAACTTTTATGTCTTGAAAGTAAACCAGATTGCACAGATTGTGTTACAAGTTACATTTTCCTGTTTGTCTCAAGAAGATCAATTTTTTTACAAATTTAAACCATATAATACATGTATATATTTTTTTTCTTCAAAAAAGCAAAAATTGGTACATTTTTGTACTAAAAAATCTGATTCTAAAAACAGAATTTAATGGCAAACTTGGAGCTCAGATGACACCAGATTGCACCATCTGGGTTCTTTGGAGAATTTTTTTCCGGGGGGCATGCCCCCCGGACCCCCCTAGTAAGGCTAGGCGCTTCGCGCCGTCGACTTGATGCTTCGCGTCTTCAGTTATAAATTTTCCGCCTTTTATACAATTTTCAATTCCCATGCCTGATATATGTGCATGATTGCGTTTCGCAGACACAGTTGTCATGTGCGTTGTAATTGGCGACGAATGCTGGATGATTACTATTTTTGTACCAGGATTACTATTTTTGGGGCTGAGCATTACTCCAAAACACTTATGGGGGTAAACAGGTCTGCAGCACAACTACAAATGTAGAAATGTTGTCTGCATTTTGTATATTTTAAAAGGTTATTTTTGTGCACAGAACATACATCTGCAGGGAGGTTTGGAGGGTGAAGTTAGGATCTGTTAGGAGGCATACAGCATCACACTCATTTTGTGTGTGTGTATTTTGTGTTGACAGATAAGACACTGTCATTCCAGCAGAAACCTGTGATGATGCACATTTTATTGAAGTGACCAGCTGAAATTGTATGTACGTTGTTATGAAATTGACAAATGATCCCTGCTTTGCAATCCTGGGTTAATGATATTGCCAAAATTAAAACGTGGAGGAAAAAGTGAGTGTAAACCTATTCTTGTGGTGGTGGTGGTGGTGGTGTGTGTGTGTGTGTGTGTCTGGTTAGTGTGTGTTTGAGTGTGTGTTAAACAAACAACGACAAACAACACCAAACCTACATCAAACAAGCACAACAAAAACAAATTACACAAAAAAATGGCAAAAATCAGAATATCAACTGAGAAAAAAAACCGTGGCTGAATGCAATACTTATTATAACTTAAAAAGTAAAAGTGTGCGTGTGGATGTGTGCGTATGTTTGAGTGTTTTAAACAAACAACAAACCTAAATTAAAGAAGCACAACAAACAAACAAAAAACCTGGCAAAGTTCTGAACATTAACACAATGCTGCTGTCTGCTTTGAGGGGAGGAATAAAATGACTGAAGCCGGACTGCCGAGAGGAGGAAGGAGGGGGAAAAGAACACGCAGACATGAAAACACACACAACTCCATGACAGATAAACTGCTTATGTTCAAAAATCAAGAATATTTAAGCGTGCACACACGCACGCGCACACACACACACACACACACACACACACACACACACACACACACACACACACACACACAGACTCTCCTCGTGAAAGTAAAGGTAAACTCGAACTTGAAGGTAAGTATAAATGTTTGATATGGAAGAAACCTGTGATAAAAGTCTTTGTATAAATCATCGGTACCAACAAAATTCAGTTGCCACAACGCGTAAAAGGACATACTGTAGTTTCAAATTAGTAACAATCTAAGCCATTTTAATCAGCACTGGTGTCCGGCAAGCACTAACAGATACAACAGCACGTGTATGCATCTTGAAGTAATAAGACCTTGAAGTAGGCCTAGAGTTTACACTATGCATTATGTAATGCTTTAATTCAGCTGCCTAACTGTGGAACTTTGCAAATGTGTGAGGACCGTTTCACAAAACAGACAAAACACCCTCTCAGTTATTTACACAAATCAGTTCCAGAATGTGCGTGTTCCTTTTCCGTCTCTACAAATTAATGTTATCTGGGGGGAAAACGAATCATTGTCGCTTCCGCCCTCAGTTATAATTGCCTGAGCATAATAGGAAATGCAACAGGTGTAGTCTTCCGCCTGATTTTTAGTCAAGATATTTCGACACAGAATGTTTCTTTCTTTTTTCTTTGTATGTTCACAAGCTCACATACAATCATTTATGCAACACTGACAATAAGACCAGACCAGAGTTGTGATTGAAATGGGCAGTTTATCTAATAAAGCTCCAGAATGAATAAAAAATACATGACAAAATAAGGTGGTCCCGCTGTACAAAGCCGGTTACCAAACACACACACACACCAACACACACAAACACACTCACGCACGCACACACACACACACACACACACACATGACACACACACACACACACACACACACACACACACACACACACACACACACACACAGAGTAACATTGTACAACTTACTGTCACATTCAAGCGGGAACACCAAACAAAACGTATCATCAAATGAAACAACATTTTAAGTGGTCAACTGAGCAGATGACCACAAACCACACTTGAAATCTTCACATTTTAACACTTTCTCCTGTATCCACAAAAGTCATTTATGCTGACTAGATAATGACATAATAAAATGACATCAATAAAACCATTCCCTTTTTTATTTTAAAGAAAAACAAGAAAATTAAAATAACGCAAAGAACTGATGCTCAGTAAGGTTGGGTATCGATCTCAAATGTGTGCATAGCTAATTACATGTAACCGGCATGGACTGGGGCTAGAATTGGCCTTTCTGTCAGGCAACTCGGCCTCTAATTGGTTTTATATTGTCTGATCCCCCTCCAGAAAAAAACAATACCATTTGCCCCGTGCTTCTGCGCCCACAAAAAATATTCGGGAATAAGAAAAGTTCAAATTTTAGGCACCCCACATACAACCCTAATTGTCAGTCAATTACTTTACTGCAATCAACGTTGATTTTAAAGTACCATGTCATTATTATTTTGGAGATAGATTTGAAAAAGTCCATAATTGCAGACTGCGTATTGGTATGAGTGATTTGAATTTTGATTTATGTCAGCGGCACCTCAAGGAATGCCCCAAATGTGAGTGCGGTTACCCAAGGGAGACTGCTGAGCACTATTTGTTGCATTGACCCTTGTGTAGAGATGTACGATTATTGTCAATTGATAACTGATTATAAGTTTATTGAAATATTATTGAAAGGCATCCCGCAATATTCCCGGAATGTCAATCAGACCATATTCATAACTGTACAAGAATTTATTAAGACAACCAGGCATGTTCCGTACATGAGCCTCTACATTTTATTCACTGTAATGTTCATTTGACACTGTCATGAGACAAATGCTGCCTGACCAATTGTTCTTCGTAATTTCTCTCGTGTTTTGTGTCCTTGTTTCGACTTATCGATTATGGCCCAATCGTTATGTAATTTAGTGCCATTTTCGCCGATCACAAAATGTATTAACTTTGCGTGTGTGTCTTCTGTGCATTTAATATTATTGTGACGTGACCCACTCTTCCAACATTTCTGGCGCTCCAAGTCTTCGTCGTCCTTTTTTTTCCCCCTTATGCTGAATTCTGTTCTCTCGTACCCCATTTCTTTTTGTTTCTTGTTTTTACCCCCACCAAGTTCTGTACTACCACCCCCTCCCTTTTTTGATTGCTTGCGCATCAGGTTTGTCTGTTTGTTTTCGTTGTCTGAAATGAGTAAATGTATCTAGTCCGCCATCATGCTAAACTTTGTTATGTACATACCAGGATGACTTAAAATAAGCATTTATGCTTGAGTTATCTTAAAAAAACAATGCATTGTTTCTGTCATGATAACAAATTGAATAAAGTTTTGTAAACCAATGGACTGATTATAGTTGACCCTGATATGTGATTACGGGATAGTGTCACATTAATTTATTTCTACTTTCACTTGTACTTTTGTACTTAAAACAAATCACTGAAATGTAAAAGTTATTATTTTTTCCATTGTGAAGTGTCGTCAGTCTCCTCAAGGTAATGCAGTCAAACTCAACCAAAAGTTGGAGGGGCTTCTTCATACTTTCAGTGTGTGTGTGTGTGTGTGATTTCTTTTGACACTATGCACGTTTGTATATAACCGCCTGTGCACAAAAAGAAGAACATCATCGAATCTTATCATTCATTTTCGCTTAATTGATTGATTGGTATGCATGTTTCTAACAGTGACCGTTACCAAAGTGAGCATAGTGCGCTTCCCAAGCATAAAACGGTGCATGACTCTGGATTTGCGTCTGAGATATTGACACATCACTGTGAGAAAAAGCGTTAATGAAAAAAGAAGACTATTTATTTTCCTTGAGCATTATCTTAAAGTGGTGTGCCAAAAACTTTTAAATTCAAAAATTCAATATTTAACTTTAGGAAAAGCACTGTAGAGAGAAAACCACGCTTGTGTGTTCAGAATAGTCTCCATGTGGTATCAATATAAATGATTCAAATGTATGGAAGAGAAGCTGTTTCTGCTGGATTAATACACACACACAATTGTGCACTCACACATAAGCACGCATGCATGCTCTCACACACACACACACACACACACACACACACACACACACACACACACACACACACACACACACACACACACAGAAACAACAAATTCATTATGACAAAACCAAATACGAAGTCCTATTTCACAAATTTTATATCTTCTCCTTTTCACCATATACAAATACAGTCACGGAGTACATTTATAAGGCCAAATTATTAAGAAATATTATTTTCTGTGCTTGAATTACCCAGTGTGTAGCATGATCACCACGAAGGTACAATTCACAGAAGTTGAGTAATCACTTTACAAAACCCATACCAGTACCACATTGTTATGTTAAATCCTATTTATATTAACCCACACAAATAGAAGAAGATAGCTTTGTGAAGACTTTCATTTTCCAACCAAATGCTGTTCAAAGATTATTCTTTCTTTCTATATTTGGTGTTTAACGTCGTTTTCAACCGTTCAAGGTTATATCGCGACGGGGAAAGAGGGGGGGGGGGGGGGGGGGGGG
Source organism: Littorina saxatilis (assembly GCF_037325665.1). Taxonomy (NCBI): domain Eukaryota; kingdom Metazoa; phylum Mollusca; class Gastropoda; order Littorinimorpha; family Littorinidae; genus Littorina; species Littorina saxatilis. The sequence goes on along the minus strand of NC_090255.1, from coordinate 30,041,863 downwards.
GGGGGATGGGATAGAGCCACTTGTTAATTGTTTCTTGTTCACAAAAGCACTAATCAAAAAATTGCTCCAGGGGCTTGCAACGTAGTACAATATACTACCTTACTGGGAGAATGCAAGTTTCCAGTACAAAGGACTTTAACATTTCTTACATACCAATCAATATGAGGCTTATATTGCGCGTATTCTGTGGGTACAGTTCTAAGCTCGGGGATTTTATTTTAATTTTATTTTATGCAATTTATATCGCGCACATATTCAAGGCACAGGGATATATTTATGCCGTGTGAGATGTAATATTGTTTTACACAATACATCACGCATTCACATCGGCCAGCAGATCGCAGCCATTTCGGCGCATATCCTGCTTTTCACGGCCTATTATTCCAAGTCACACGGGTATTTTGGTGGACATTTTTATGAAAATTTATCTATGCCTATACAATTTTGCCAGGAAAGACCCTTTTGTCAATCGTGGGATCTTTAACGTGCACACCCCAATGTAGTGTACACGAAGGGACCTCGGTTTTTCGTCTCATCCGAAAGACTTGAACCCACCACCTAGGTTAGGAAAGGGGGCAGAAAATTGCTAACGCCCTGACCCAGGGTCGAACTCGCAACCTCTCGCTTCCGAGCGCAAGTGCGTTACCACTCGGCCACTGACACGATACACCAACACGATATTAGCACTCCAGATTTTTATCTCGCAGTTTTTCTGAAGGACTTTGCATTTGAAAACTATTCTCAGACAAAATATGAGTTTAAACTGCAAGTACATGTACAGGGAGTCTGAAGGGTTCAAGTCGGATGAGATAGACTACTGTTGTGGCAATCTTCGAATTTGAAAATAATTTTTTTAAAAGAGTAAAACTCATAGTTCTTCTTCTTCTTCGCTCATGGGCTGAAACTCCCACGTTCACTCACAAATTTGCACGAGTGGATTTTTACGTGTATGACCGCTTTTACCAAAGCCATTCAGGCAGCAACACGCCGCTTTCGGGGGAAGCATGCAGGATATTTTTGTGTTTCTATAACCCACCGAACACTGACATGGGTTACAGGTTCTTTTCCGTGCGCACTTGGTCTTGTGATTGCGTGTACACACGAAGGAGGATAAGGCACTAGCAGGTCTGCACATAAGCAATGACCTTGGAGATCAGAAAATTCTCCACCTTTAACCTACCAGGCGGCCGCGATTTTGACTCATGACCTTCTGAATAGGAGGCCGATGTCTTATCCACAAGAACACCGAGCCCGTCCAAACTCCTAGTAAAAACAACAACTGCAAATCTGGGAGCAAAATGTAAACGGTTACAGTTTCAACTATCCTTCCCCTTTATATCAGCATTTTTGGAAACCTAAACGAAAGAGTATTCAAGAACAACAGTCACGGATTCAGATTTAAAAAAACAAATGGTAACTATGCTTTTTGGAAATTCTTTCTTTAATTGGTGTTTAACGAAGGTTATATCGCGACAGGGAAAGGGGGGGAGATGGGATAGAGCCACTTGTTAATTGTTTCTTGTTCACAAAAGCACTAATAAAAAAATGCTCCAGGGGCTTGCAACGTAGTACAATATACTACCTTACTGGGAGAATGCAAGTTTCCAGTACAAAGGACTTAACATTTCTTCCATACTGCTTGACTAAAATCTGTACAAACATTGACTATATAAGAAACACTTAACAAGGGTAAAAGGAGAAACAGAATCCGTTAGTCGCCTCTTACGACATGCTGGGGAGCATCGGGTAAATTCTTCCCCCTAACCCGCGGGGGGTCTTTTTGGAAATGCGCTTCAGACAAATGCCTTTATGTTACTCACAGCAAAATGCAAGAATAATTGGGGACCATATGGGATGGGGCAAATTGGGAGGGAGCAATTCGGGACACCACCATAAATATCTACCAAATATTTACAAATAGCTATCTTAGTACATGCATAACATGCTGTACCAATACACAATTTCTTTAAATAACTATGTAAGGATTATTGGCAGTCTCCCGGAGCATGTTTCACGCTATCCTGCGATCAGGACAAGCGACTGACTGTGATGTGTATGCTGTGCGGCGTGCGCTACATAAGAAACCTTTTTTTAAATTTGTATTAAATATAATCACCTGAGCCACGAATGGCTAGCTGACAGCGGCTATCTTTTACACAACAAATTCTGAACTGTGATGAACTCGTGACCGCTGATTTTTAAAGGCAAGGGGTATCATATTGTGCGCATGGCATACACATCCAAGTTGGTCGTTTGTCCCGATTGTGGGATACAGCCCGTCAGAGGCGTAGAGCGTGCTCGAGATGTTTTGAAAAACCTGACTGCAGTACAGGGATTTTTACACCTCCGGACTGCTGATAATCCTAACAGAATTATTTTCAAAAACCGTCTATTGCCTTGAAAGCAAACCTGGAATTTCTGATGCGAGTTGCCAGAAAGAAAGTTCACTAACAAGATCCAGGCCAACACCACCCCCCCCCATCCCCCTAAATAACACTAAGGAGTGAGGTGAGCTTAAATAACTAATTAATTAATCAATCAATAAATTCTCTGCTGAAATCCCCAACTTCGCGCATCGAAGCTATGAAAAACAGGACACTGCCACGTTTCCATTCAGCTAAACGCCACACCATTTTCAAGAGGGGATGTCTCAGGAAGAAAGATGTGACGCTCCCGATTCATATGTTTCAGAAGACAGCCCACCTGAGAAAAAGAAGAACACAATATAGAAATAATAACAACCTGTCAACCACAAATACATTAAAGTTTTTCAAACAGTTCACTAATCCGACAAACTCATGCTCGTTTCTGGTGCATTTGATAAAGCCAATTACGGGTAGATGCTAGACAACAGCAAAACCACCACCACATAACAACACAAGATTGTTTATGGTTGTTTACAGTCTCTTGAACACAGGAGTCAATCGAGACCATATATACTGTTCAAAAAAAGAAACGCATAGTTGCTACTTGCCAAATTTGTTTTATTTTTCGAAAAAATTAACAGAAAATCCAATATTTAGATTATTTGTTTGAAATTTGGTATGGACACAGTTGAATGCACACACAGTTCATTTGCATCTTCAAATCAATCAGTCAATCAATACGATTGGGTGCCGAGGCTGTCAAGTCAGTAGGGGGTGTGACTGCCTTGAGCAGCAACAACTGCCCGGCACCTTCTGGGCATGGGCTGGATCAGATGCCGGATATCTTGCTGTGGGATGGTGTCCCACTCCTCCTGAAGTGCCTGCAATAGATCGCGGTGATTTGCCGGCGCTTCTTCTCGCCTGCGCACACGTCTGTCCAATTCATCCCAGAGGTGTTCTATCGGGTTCATGTCTGGCGACATGGATGGCCAGGGAAGCACCTGGACATGGTGGTCGGTGAGGAACTGGGTGGTGAGTCGTGCTGTGTGCGGGCGAGCGTTGTCCTGCTGGAATATGGCATCCTGGTCAGCCAGAAGAGGAAGGGCGTGTGGGCGCAGAATTTCCTCCACGTATCGCTGGGCAGTTATGCGCCCTTGGACGTGCACCAGGGTGCTCCTTCCAGCGGTATTGATCGCCCCCCACACCATGACGCCTCCACCACCATGAACGGGTGCCTCATCCACACAGTTGGGCGCGTAACGTTCGTTTACTCTCCGGTAGACCCTCCTCCGACCATCATGTCGCTGGAGCAGGAAGTAGGACTCGTCGCTGAACCACACGTGTCTCCAGTGATTCCGGACGGTCCAGCGAAGGTGCTGGTTGCCCCACTGCACTCGGTTCTGGCGATGGCGGCGGGTGAGGACAGCTCCTCTGTGAGGTCTGCGAGCTCTCAAACCAGCTTCATGCAGGCGGTTCCGCACGGTCTGGTCCGATAATCGGTGTGGCCCGGGGAGAGCCTGGACAGAAGATGAGGCCGACAGGAAACGATTCCGGAGGTGGCGGAGCCGTATGAAGCGGTCGTGAGCAGCAGTTGTCGCCCTTGGTCTTCCCGCTCGTGGCAAGTCAGCAACGGAGCCAGTGGCTTGAAACCTGACCCACAGTCTACTGATGGTGCCCTGGGACACGTGGAAGTGCCTGGCGATTGCACTTTGACTTTGGCCTGCTTGTAAACGACCCAATGCAATTTGGCGGTCTTCTCTGCTCAATCGGGCCATCTTTCGTCGCTGAATTGTCGTCTGATTTCTTTGTGGCGAACAATCCGCTTTTATGGGTTTTGGAAGACATGGTGAGAGCTCAATATTCCCCGAGTTTCACGACATTACACTGAAGCATGACGAGTGGTCATGCCAAATGAGCAATTTTGACATTGTAGCCACTGATAACGCATGCGTCACGTGCAGAGCTCACTTGTGACAATGGACGAAAGGTCGACGACCAGATAAACATTTTCTGCAGTTTGGTGGATATCCTTGTAGCCATATAACTAAATTAACCAAATATTACAAGCTATGCGTTTCTTTTTTTGAACAGTATATATAACAAGAAGCATAAACAGGGTTCCTGCAGGGCAGAGCTGATACAATTCAAGGAGTTTTCAAGGACATTTCCAGGACCAAATAAATGCTTTTCAAGGACATGATTTTCCCCAATTTAATGCAAAGCACCAAGCTTACCTTCAGGAAGGGAAGCAACTACAGGTGACTAGTAATAGTTAGTTCGTCTGCTTTAATTTGTTTTCACTCGATCTTTTATTCTCCCAAAATGTGTGTACTGTATTTGACGAAAAAAAAGGGGGTTGCATTTTTTTTAAATAAGACAAGCTGCTGACGAAATGTATAGGCAACAATTTGGAAAAATCAAGTACTTTTCAATGACTATTTAACAAAACTCTATTTTCAAGCACTTTTCAAGGCCTGGAAAAGGTTTTCCAATTTTCAAGGAGTTTTCCAGGGTTCAAGGACTCTGTACGAACCCTGCATAAAAAAGCACTTCAGTTTGAAACCCAGGTTCAATGTAGTAAATGATATTGCATCAATGTTCCATCCATCCTCAGCACTTCCAAAACCAGTTTCTTCTAGGTCATACACACCTTTTCCTCGATTGATCCACAGTACATCAGATCGCTATTGTTCTTTTTATGATTTGCACCAAGGGAATGATTAACATTTCTGTCTTAGTCATATGTAACAAGCTTTAAGCAAAAGCATAATATTCTACACATTCACATATTGTAAGGTTGAAGGGGTCTATGTCGACCAAAAGAAGGTGTATTCCCCATAGCCATAGGTGTTTTCCCTGTGTACCGGGAATACAGTTGGATTTTCTGTAAAGAAGTATAATATCGTACAATCTTGCGCCAAGCGCGTGACTGCGGTTAGATAGGAGAATCTATTTAAAATCCTGAATTCGCGTGCGGCATCCAATCAAGCAAAACATGCTTCGACCGTTTATCAAAACGGATTTAGTTAAAGAAACATCTGCACCCCCACCCCCAACAGCCTGGTATTATGTTTTCCTCGCTGGTACTCTCGTCCATTGAATCACTTTCACAAGCTTGAAGTAACTCCATGGCGTCTAACGGAAGTATATTCCCTGTATATGTACAGGAAATTAACATACAGGGAATACAGCCACTGTTGGTCGACATAGACCCCTTCTAAAGTGCTGCAGTAGTTACCTTTCCCTCCAAGGACCAAGCTGTTCATCCACTGTCGGGCTGACCGGGGTTCCCCCTTAGCAGAGTGAGTGGCGAATCCTGGCTGATAAATTTCCTTTCATTTTCCATGAATGAAGAATACCAGCTGGGTTCTTTTATTCATGGACCTGTGTTCTGCAACACACACAAATCAGCCACCATCTTGTAAATATATGTAAAAGAAAGCAAGTGGCAATCTGAATAACAGAATACAAAATGATCAATCCACACAATCATACTTCAGCACTGAAAGTCCACAAAATGAAGCACTGCTAGTACATGTACTTCTCATAATTTACTGAAACTTTACTCGTCAAAACAACCATTTGTTTTATCAACTTTACTCGCATGTGGCGAGTAGATTAACATTTCTACTCACCATTTACATGATTTTTACTCGCCATGGCGAGTAATTGAAAATACTCGCCACTTTCAGGCCTGTACTTGTGCATGAGATGTGTTTACCATCCATATGCCCAGACCATGCGCTCTTCTGTTGTGCTCAGAACAGTAAAGAGTTGCTTGCTGGGGTGGTTGTTCATAAGTTAACAGTTCACAAGAGGGCACAAACAAGAGCAAAAACACAGGTGCCTGATTCAAACTCATTCAAATGCAGAACCTTATTTTTGCATGAACAGAGTAAGACATGATTCTTACATAGCTGACCCTACCCCTGGCAGAAAAGTGCTTGAAATTGTCCATGTGGTCTCTATTGATCAGTACATTTGATGCGTATTTGTGATACATATATACTGATATAGAGACAAGTAACAAGTGGACATTTCCTCTGACACCTCTACCATTTGTACACCTGCACAAATCTCCTGCCATAGACTACAAAAGGAAAACATACAAATCAAAACAAACACAAATTTAACCTAATGTTTACCTTTCAGCAGCAGAAAAGGCTGTGTTTTCTGAGGTGTCTCAGAGTAAAGCCACGGTGTTGGAGATCTATGCAAAACTAGGCTGTAGGCAAGGTCCAACATCTTTAGCTGCACACACAAAAAGAAGAAGCAAGAAATCACATGACATAGATGACATTCCTCACTAGTACAAAACCACAACTACACTAGTCAACTACCAATGTAAGAATCATAGTCCTGCAAGATTACCCTCTTAAAAAGTAAGATTGCTTTCATTCAAACACTACCGTGGGACCAAACTCCCCCCACCCCCTCCTTTTTTTGAGTTTTTCCTACATGTGTGTTGATGTTTCCATTAATTCCAAGCCCTGAAACTGTGAACTTGAGATCTTTATGTATGCACACAGTCACAGGCTTAATAAGCTATTCAGAAACCAAGCAGAGTCTGCACAACGTCAATTCTGAGAAATAAATCCCCACAACCGGTTTCAAGGCCACTATACCGACTGAGCTATTGCTTGCCATGCCAACCTCCACCCCCATTTGGAACATGCACAACTAGTATACCCATACACATGTAATAATACTGCTTGCCTTCCTCCCCCACCCTCCAAATCAATAAACACTAAATGTATGCAATCAGTAATCTTTTAGTTAGTAGTTGACTACCATCACTACTCTCTCCACACCCACCCACCCTCTTGCACACCAGCGACACACCCCCATCGCCCAATCATTTCCATGATTCTCTCTGCCATATAGTTATCCTAAACACTAAGATTATGACACATTTGTTTTCCAATTAGGAACATAAAAAATTACTGTAAAAAAAATGTACAATCATGCACTCTCTGAGTCTGACAAGAGAGTGTGAGAAAAGTCAAGAAAGCAAGACATGTGTGACATAACTAAATCTTCTAATCTATTCCTGAGATTTACTCTTGACAGCTTAAAATGGAACCTCATGCACTTACTGTTCTGAATTGTAGAAATTTCTTGTAGTTATAGCAGCAAAGGCAGTTTTATTGGGTACCACCAGGTGTCACTCTGTCATCATCTGATCAAGCATTCAAGCAAATGGTTCAGCACTGAAACAGTAAATAGCAAGAGTGTACAGAAAAATACACAAACTTTCTCATTAATTTGTATCTTCAACTTCACATTATTCATAAATAATGATACCTTACTTTGACTAAGTTTGAGTAGGATTAACACCATGCAGAGCCAGAAGTTAACTTGAAATAAAATAACTATACGTTACTCAATACTGCACTCAATGAGTCAATTGTCAGCAAAGGTGATAATCAATGCAAGGTAAAACCAAAGGATGCAACTCAGTCAGCAATTGCAAAAACTACATAATTCTATTTCTAATCAAGCTGTCAGTTTCATTAGCTATCAGAATTCAAAACATGTTCTTGTTTTTGTTGTTGCTGTTGTTCATGACTACATTAATGTATCTCAGCATTTCTAGTTTCTACACTATAGCCATTAAAAAAACCAAAAGAAGTGTCCCAATGTTAAATGAAGCGCTCTTGCAATTAAGTCACAATTGTTTGCAGTTGCTGAGAAAAGCTAATAGTAATAGTCCTTACAGTAAGTTGAGTAACAAATTATAAACAATTGCTGTTAACACTCATAGTACAAGAGAGCAAACCACTGCAAAACTATAGTCATTTATCAATGTTATGCTTGCCATCCACCCCCGACCCCAAACCTCTCCCATATTTTATGTACATCAGACTAGTATTCTTGTTAGTTCATTTCAGCTGTAACAGTGACAACACGTTTGCACACTACAGACCTGGAAGTGGAAATGTTAACACATGGAGTGCTAAATTTCAGGATACAATCTGTTTGTTTGTTTGCTTAACGCCCAGTCGACCACGAAGGGCCAATCAGGGCGGTGCTGCTTTGACATTTTAACGTGCGCCACACACAAGACAGAAGTCGCAGCACAGGCTTCGTGTCTCACCCAGTCACATTATTCTGACACCGGGACCAACCAGTCCTAGCACTAACCCCATAATGCCAGACGCCAGGCGGAGCAGCCACTAGATTGCCAATTTTAAAGTCTAGGTATGACCCGGCCGGGGTTCGAACCACGACCTCCCGATCACGGGGCGGGCGCCTTACCACAAGGCCAACCGTGCCGGTCATACAATCTGTTTCAAAGTACAAACACTGGCAATCGGAGAGAACAGTGTTACTGTAAGTCTTTACAGTAACATCAAACAGTATCCCCTCTTTTTGGTAGTACAGTGGAACAACACTTTTAATATCCCCTGATTAAAGACTCCCTCCCTTTTAAGACCCTGTTTTCTCAGATTTGTCTGTCCACAACCTCTCTATATTTACTCTCATCTCAAGACTTCTTCCTTTCAAGACCTGATTTTTTCAGATTTGTTTAGGTCCTAAAAGGAAGGGGGGGGGGGGGGGGGGGGGGGGTTCGATCGACTTTACTGGTACCGTGAAACCGAAAGTGACCAAGTCATCAAGGGCACGTATATTCCTGCTGCTCTGTTAGCACCGATCATATTTTAGAAACGTTGCACTCTGTCGTCAACACGAATGTAGGAATAAAAATAGTATTACCTTCACCAGCTGTCTCCATGGAGTCGAAAGACCATCGGCCGGTTTGGCTCGCTTGTGCCATTCCTGGATGAAAATTGAAATGACCCTGGCTGCTCCGTTCTTGGCATCAATGGCAGTGCAAAAAAAGCGAATCCCGACTCCCATCCAGGATAAGCTGTACGGCACGGCGGCGTCTCTGCAGATGACCACTACATTTGGACGATTTGGACTGGTCTACACGTGTTACGGCAACAAGCAGAAGAAGATACAGATAAGGTGGCGGGAGTGATGTCCCTTCGCTGCAGTGACTAAAAATACAAAACTATCTCAAAATAAAAACACAAGGAACGGATGGGTAGTTAAATTTGTGACAAAAGAAATTAAACGTTCAAATGACTTACCACCCCCCTCTGCTATGTCAGTTGCGAGTATGTCAGTATGTGTTTGTGTTTGTGTGTGTGTGTGTGTGTGTGTGTGTGTGTGTGTCAGTGTGTGCCCGGCAGTGTGCCCGTCAGTGTGTACGGTACGTGTGTGTGTGTGTCAGTGTCATTGCCGGTGTGTGTGTTTACGTGTGTGTGTCACAGTGTGTGTGTGCGTGCGTGTGTGTGTGTGTGCCGGTGTGGATGTGTGTGTGTGTATTGTGTGTGTGTGTGTGCGTTCGTCAAGTTGTGTGTGTCAGTGTGTGTGTCAGTGTCGATCAGTGTGTGTGTGTTCTAGGCCAGGGGGGATTCCCAAGGTTCCTGGGTTCCGGAAGCCCACCCACCCCCCTTACTGACTCCACAAATGTACCTTTTGCCTTTTTCTTTCTGCGAATGTATGTATTCATTTGCTAATTTGTTCGTTTGTTTGTTCGTTCGTCAGTTTGTTCGTTCGTCAGTTCGTTCGTTCGTTTGTTCGTTCGTTTGTTCGTTCGTTCGTTCGTTCGTTCGTTCGACAGTTCGTCCGACAGTCCTTCAGTACGTCCGTCAGTCCGTCCGTCCGTCGGTCCGTCAGTCAATCCGTTCTTCAAGTTCAGTCCGTATCAATAAATTCCTCTTGTGCAGGGCCCAATACAGGGGAGAGGGGGGGGGGGGGGAATTCCTGTTGGTGGGACAACCCCCCCCCCCCCCACCCAGGCCTAACTGTGGACCTCCTCCAAACGTTTGACAAATGCCCTGAAAATGGGCCAGATTGCACACAATTATTGTTTATTGTTTGCTTGTTTATTTGTTTGTTTGTTTGTTTGTTTGTTTGCTCGTTCGTTCGTTCGTTCGTTCGTTCATTCGTGGGTTGGTTCGTTCGCTCTTTCGTTCCGACCTTCGTTATTTCCTTCGTTTATTCGTTCCTTCGTCCTTTTAGTCCGTCCGTATGTCCGTCCATACGGTCCGTCCGACAGTCTGTCTGTCAGTCCATCAGTCCGTCCGTCAGTCCGTCCGTCCTTCAGTCTGTATCCGAATAGATTCCTCTTGTGCAGAGGGTTGAAGGAATACCCTGCAGGACCGGATCAGGAGGGGTTACCCGTAACGCCACCCCCCCCCCCTCCCGCCGCCCCCCCCTCCCCCCGTCCCTCCGTCCGTCCATCGATCGGTCCGTCCCTCAATCTGCCCGTCGGTCCGTCCGTCAGTCCGTCCGTCAGTCTGCCCGTCCGTCCGTCCGTTCTGGTTCGTTTCATTGTTTATTTATTTCGCACACATCATTGTCAACTTGTGGATATCCTGAACAAGGCGGTGCGCGAGAATATCTTCTTGTTTGGATAAAATAACATTTTGCTCTGAAACAACCACACACAAATTCCACTGCTTGAGCATCGTTTCAGTCTAACCGAACTGAGGGTATACCTCATCTTCAGAAGGAGAATAAGCGACAGCATGCTCTTCTACCATATAACATGTCACGTGAGGTCGTTCAGACCGGAGTGGAGGTATATCTCCGAGGGATCAGGGTATACTTTCAACCCGCTGCACAAGAGGAGTTTATTGATACCTTATGTTCGGTCGTACCGGTGTGTAATAA
>NC_090255.1:29892509-30030609 GCF_037325665.1 Littorina saxatilis | reverse complement strand
CCTTTGAAACCAGTGACACATCTTCAAAGGTAAAGTTAAAGCACCACTTGACTTGGACAGAGACAGACCTCGAAAATAAACTATTGTTTTTGGTTTGCTTCTTCTTTTTTCCCTTTTTTTAAGAAGCAGCTGCACTACTTGAGAATGATAGGAATGGCCGCCTTTGAAAATAGTTTGTAAATAAATATCATGTTGCTATTAAGTCTACCTTGTTTTTACATTTAGTCAAGTTTTGACTAAATGTTTTAACGTAGAGGGGGGAATCGAGACGAGGGTTGTGGTGTATGTGTGTGTGTGTGTGTGTGTGTGTGTGTCTGTGTGTCTGTCTGTCTGTCTGTGTGTCTGTCTGTCTGTCTGTGTGTGTGTGTAGAGCGATTCAGACCAAACTACTAGACCGATCTTTATGAAATTTGACATGAGAGTTCCTGGGAATGATATCCCCGGACTTTTTTTCTTTTTTTCGATAAATACCTTTGATGACGTCATATCCGGCTTTTTTGTAAAAGTTGAGGCGGCACTGTCACACCCTCATTTTTCAATCAAATTGATTGAAAGTTTGGCCCAGCAATCTTCGACGAAGGCCGGACTTCAGTATTGCATTTCAGCTTGGTGGCTTAAAAATTAATTAATGACTTTGGTCATTAAAAATCTGAAAATTGTAAAAAAAATAATAATTTTATAAAACGCTCCAAATTTACGTTTATCTTATTCTTCATCATTTTCTGATTCCAAAAACATATAAATATGTTATATTCGGATTAAAAACAAGCTCTGAAAATTAAAAATATAAAAATTATTATTAAAATAAAATTTCCGAAATCGATTTAAAGCACTTTCATCTTATTCCTTGTGGGTTCCTGATTCCAAAAACATATAGATGTGATATGTTTGGATTAAAAACACGCTCAGAAAGTTAAAAAGAATAGAGATAAAGAAAAGCGTGTTATCCTTCTCAGCGCAACTACTACCCCGCTCTTCTTGTCAATTTCACTGCCTGTGCATCGAGCGGTGGACTGACGATGCTACGAGTATACGCTCGTGCTGTAAAAATGCAGTGAGTTCAGTTTCATTCTGTTAGTTCGACAGCTTGACTAAATGTTATAATTTCGCCTTACTGAGTCAAACAAAGCCGTCGCAAAAGCCTAATCCTTTCTGGCAGCAATGTCTGGAACTCACTACCTAACGTACTCAGAAAAACAATAAACTGAGAAAGTCTTTAAAAAAAACTTGCGGGTTGTCTACAAATGCCAGGATTTTGCTGAATCAAATTAAACAATTCTGTTGATTACCAAATGTCTTCTAAGTGATTACTTAAATGTCTTGGTTTGTTTGCCAGTTTGCTTAACGCCCAGTCCACCACGAAGGGTGATATCAGGGCGGTAAATGTCTTGGTAACTGTAATGTTTTGTACTATGATAGTACATTAGTAAGGGCCATATTTGAAATGCTCACATGATACTGACTTCATGAAAGTCTTATGCAATATTCCAGAGACTGATTATAAGGCTCACTCAGTGATTTTCAATGACCTTATGCCATTTATAGTTTATTGCCAATTATTGTTACTTTAATGATTTACTTATTTTTCCTCGCGGGCGAGGACTGATTGTAAGAAAGCAGCAAATGCTTATAAGCTATTTGTCATTTCCCTCTTAACCTTCGCCGGCACTCGTGGGTCCGTGCGGACCCAGAAGGGTGTTTGATTGCAAATATCTTTTAAACGAGTTGGAATTTTTTAATGAGCTTTTAGAAATGCCTCAGACACCTAACAAGCTATCATCTCCTAAAAGCTCATTAAATTTCAGTGATAATTAATTAATTAATTAATGGTCAAATTTAGACTACACACGGAAGCATTCGTGGGGACGTGCGGACCCATACTTCTCAAAGAAGGAAAAGCGTGTATACCCTTCCGAGGCACTCGTGGGTCCGTGCGGACCCAGAAGGGTGTTTGATTGCAAATATCTCTTAAACGAGTTGGAATTTTTTAATGAGCTTTTAGAAATGCCTCAGACACCTACAAAGCTTTCATCTCCTAAAAGCTCATTAAATTTCAGTGATAATTAATTAATTAATTAATTAATTAATGGTCAAATTTAGACTACACACGGAAGCATTCGTGGGGACGTGCGGACCCATACTTCTCAAAGAAGGAAAAGCGTGTATACCCTTCCGAGGCACTCGTGGGTCCATGCGGACCCATACTTCTCAAAGAAGGACAATTGTGCAAACCCTTCCGTGGCACTCGTGGGGCCATGCAGACCCATAATATTTTACCAAATACCGTGTGTAGTCTAAATTTGACCATTAATTAATTAATTAATTATCACTGAAATTTAATGAGCTTTTAGGAGATGATAGCTTTTTAGGTGTCTGAGGCATTTCTAAAAGCTCATTAAAAAATTCCAACTCGTTTAAGAGATATTTGCATCAAACACCCTTCTGTGTCCGCACGGACCCACGAGTGCCACGGAAGGATATGCATATTTTTCTTTCTTTGAGAAGCATGGGTCTGCACGGCCCCACGAGTGCCACGGAAGGATATGCACATTTTTCCTTCTTTGAGAAGCATGGGTCTGCTTGGCCCCACGAATGCGTTCGTGTGTAGTCGATAACGAGTGCCGGCGAAGGTTAAAGTAAAGCATTAGCGGGCCTATCTCATCTTATTTTATCTTACCAGTTTCTCTCTCTCTCCGTCTCCGTCTCCGTCTTGTTGTGTCCATGCTAGTCCACTTCCAGATCCATGTTAATCAATCTCGTATGATCTCGGAAGAACCGAGAAGATAGCGGCCATTGTTAAATGAGGAGATCACACGTAGACCGGGAATAAAAGCATCCCACTTGAACACACAAGCTGTGTCATCGTCTTACACTTTGTTGTATGCAAGAACACAACAACTGGCGACGAGGATGTCTCTTCCATCATTCCCAGCGTTTGTAGTCCAAGGGGAAGAAGGCAGTGCAGGGATCCGTTGGAAGAAATGGATCGACAAACTCGAAAATATGTTGTGCGGTTTGGATGTAACGGCCGATGATCGCAAGAAAGCACTACTCCTTCATTACGCAGGTGACGAAGTGTATGAAATTTTTGACAACTTCTCCGATGATCAAAAAGGCGTGGATGCTGTCACAGGCGCTGATAACACTCCAAACACCTATCAAGTTGCGAAAAAGAGTCTGACTGACTATTTCACACCAAAACAAAACGTTGCATATGACACGTTCAAGTTTCGAGGCACTATTCAGCAACCATCAGAAACAATTGATGCATACATTACGCGTTTGAAAACGATCGCACATCGTTGTGATTTCCATGATGTGGATAGAGAGATACTAGGACAACTGGTCCAAGGATGTTCATCATCCAAGGTAAGACGAAAGGATCTGAGAGAAAATTCAAACCTTCAACAAGTCATTGATGATGCTCGCTCCCACGAACTTTCTGAGGCCAGGGCAACCGAGATTGAAGGTGCCGGTGCATCAGTAAACAGCGTCAAACCCAACCCCAGACGCACATACCATCACCATGGTGACACTGAAGCAAGACACGACAACTCCCATGCGAGCGGTGCAGGTTATAACCGTGGTGGTGACTACAGACGTGGCAGCAACTCCAAGCGTGGCAGCAGCTTTGGTCGTGGCAACAACTTCAGCCGTGGTGGATCTGGCCGTGGTGGTGTTTGGGACAGCAGCAACCCTCAACGTCAACGTTCGTCAAATGGTGGTGCTCGCTGTCGCTATTGTGGTGGTAGCTATCCTCACAAAGGTTCCTGCCCAGCGAGAGGCAAGGAATGCAGGCTATGCTCTAAGATTGGACATTTCGCGAGCGTCTGTGAATCCTCACCTCAAAAGGTAAGACAAATCTTTCATTCTACGCAGGTTGATGATGAATCCACAGTGGATGAAGACTACGACAATCCCTACTACTCAAGCGATGAAGTCGTTTTCAGTATCTCAAACCCCAAGTCAAAATCTCTGTCAGTGGAGGTGCACATTTTCAACAAACCAGTCCCCTTACTTATTGACACTGGAGCGTCAGTGAATCTCATGACATTTGACACCTATAAGAAGGTATGTCCCAAAGCGCCCTTGTATGGCCCATGCCCTCTGATCTTCGCATATGGTTCAGATGTGCCCCTACCCATCATAGGTTTTGTGACCACTGATGTCAAATACAACGACCAGCGTATTCCAGCCAAGTTTTACGTGGTCAACAACAATAAAGTGAATAAGGCCAACAACCTCATGAGCCTTGACATGGCCGAAACCCTTGGCCTAGTCCATTTCACTTTTGCACTAAGCCCTGATGACAAATTTCACACTCTGTTCAGCAACGGCGTGGGGAAAATCAAGGACATCAGCATCAAGCTGCACATTGACCAGTCTGTCAGACCCGTGGCCCAACGACACAGGCGTATACCTTTCCACGTACGAAAAGACGTCGAGGCAGAACTGAACAGACTCGAAAAGCTGGACATCATTGAAAAGATTGAGGGTCCTACACCATGGGTAAGCCCTGTGGTAGTTGTGCCCAAGAAACAGGGTGTGAGGCTCTGCATCGACATGAGAGAGGCCAATAAAGCTATCAAGAGAGAGAAACACATTATGCCAACCCTCGATGACCTTATCGCTGACCTCAACGGGTCCACAGTCTTCAGCAAGTTGGACATGTCCAATGCCTATCATCAATTGGAGCTCGACCCGGAAAGCAGATACATCACTACGTTTTCAACCCATGTCGGTCTTCGATGATATCAAAGACTGCTGTTTGGGGTAAACGCTGCCGCAGAAATCTTCCAAAACGCCATAGCTGAGCTGTTAGCTGACATCCCAGGTGCAAAGAACCTCAGCGACGACATCATCATACATGGGAAGACACAAGCAGAACACGACGTGGCTCTTCAAGCAACACTCCAGCAACTTCAAAATCACGGGGCAAAGCTCAACAGGGAAAAGTGTGTGTTCTCAGTCTCAGAGCTTACATTTTTTGGTCACATCTTTGGCAAGAAAGGCGTGGCAGCAAGTCCAGACAAGGTGTCAACGATCATAAACAGTCCACCACCAACAAACGTCAGCGAAGTGAGATCCCTTCTTGGAATGACGCAGTACGTGGCTCGATTCATTGCAAACTACGCAACGATCACAGAGCCACTGAGAAACCTGACAAAGAAAGACGCTCCGTGGGAATGGTCCGATAAGGAACAACAGGCTTTCAACTGTCTGAAAGAAACCCTCACCAACGCCAAAGTCATGAGCTACTTTGACCAAAGAAAACCAACAAAAATCCTTGTGGATGCAAGTCCAGTTGGTCTTGGTGCGATTCTAACACAGGAAGGAAAGATAATCTGCTATGCCAGCCGAGCTCTCACTCCCACAGAACAGCGCTATTCACAAACCGATCGAGAGATGCTGGCTGTGGTGTACGGAGTGGAACATTTTCACCTCTACCTGTATGGATCCTCTTTCACCGTAGTTACAGATCACAAACCACTTCTCGGGATCGTGAATAGCCTAAAGCCAACGACAGCTCGCATCGAGAGGTGGAGATTACGCCTCATGCCATATGAAATGTCTCTCACCTATGCCCCGGGACGCGATGACCTCAATCCAGCTGATTACATCAGTCGACACCCACAGTCGACACCCCAACGTGAAAACAAAGGTGAAGAATACATCAACTACGTGGCCGAAAACGCAGTCCCTGTGGCGATGACTAAACATGAAGTAAGAATTGAAACACAACGAGATGACCAGCTTCAGAAGGTGATGCGAGCGATTCAAACCGGACAGTGGCAAGATGGTGACGTGTCTGATTTCGCTCGTTTTAGTGAAGAACTCTCCATGCATGATGGGCTCATCCTGAGAGGTCATCGACTAGTCATCCCGAAAACTCTTCGTCAAAAGGTCATCAACATTGCTCACCAAGCACACCAAGGCATCGTCAAAACAAAACAATGCCTCCGAGAGAAGGTATGCATGGTTTCCGAGAATTGACAAAATGGTTGAGGAAACTGTCAAATCATGCATACCCTGTCAAGCCTCCTACCCCGGACCCAAAGCTCGTGAACCAATCATCAGTACTCCCCTCCCATCAGAGCCGTGGAGTGCACTTGCACTTGATTTCGCGGGTCCATTCCCCTCCGGTGACTATCTACTGGTGGTGATTGATGAATACTCGAGATTCCCAGAAGTTGAAATTATCTCGTCCACATCTGCAAAAATTGTGACCCGAAAATTGGAGACAATCTTCTCACGACAGGGAATTCCAAAGACAGTGAAAACTGACAATGGGCCCCCTTTTCATGGACAAGAATTCTCTCATTTCGCGACACAGTTTGGGTTTCACCATCGCAAGATCACCCCGCTGTGGCCTGAAGCCAATGGCGAGGCCGAACGGTTCATGCGCACGTTGGATCAAAACATCCGCTCGTCTACGGCAGCCAACCTAAACTGGAAGACACAACTTCCCACATTCCTTCGCCAACACCGAGGGACTCCCCACAGCTCCACAGGTGTTTCCCCTTTTGAAGCACTTACAAAACGCAAGATGAACATTGGACTGCCAGATTGCTCTCTTCCTCTCGACCCCATCCCCGTACACACGCGGATGATTCACAACGATTTCCTGAGCAAAAGGAAGATGACAGAATTCACTGACAGAAAACGCCACACGCAACTCTGCGACATCAATCCTGGTGACCATGTTCTGGTGAAACAAAAGAAACTGAACAAACTGTCCACACCATACTCCCCCCTTCCTTACGTAGTCATTAAGAAGAAGGGCAGCATGCTGACTGCTCAACGAGGAAATCACTCCATTGTGCGAAATTCGTCACATTTCAAACCGATCCAGGGCGATCACACTGTTAACGACGACGATGAAGAGAAAGAAGACGACGATGAAGAGGAAGACGGCGAGGCTGAAGCTCAGGCATTCCCCTATACTTCACAGACCAGAAAATTGCCGGTGCAGCCCAATAGTCCGACCAATCGACCAGTCTCACCTGCACACTCACCCAGGAGACCTACTGTCATGTTCCACACTCCAATTACTGCACGGGTACCCAACACGTCGCCGAGGCACAGTCAGCCGGCCATGACCCCTGCTCAACCTGATCGTCCCGATGCCTCTCCGCCTGTTCGGCCCCAACGTCAACGCCATGCTCCAACATACTTGGAAGATTATGAGAGATAAGGCATTGACTATCGAAGTGCTCACAGGCCCAGTCGCCCTGATTATGCGACACCGCCTGCCTATCTCCAGAAAGTGATAAGAAGGTCTGTGTAGATATCACTCAGGTCTGAGCAAGGCCCATAAGGTTCACCTGTTTGATTTGAATATTAGAAGCTGGATCAGGTCTGAGAAAGGCCCATAAGGCTCACCTGATCTGGACAACGTTAGCAAGTCTTGCGTGCTCTTTTATGTGTGAGATTGTGTTATATTTTGGTGCTGTTTGATATGCCACTCCCACGAACGTGAAAAACAAACTCTATTTCATGGAACTCTTAATTTGCAGATTTGCATTGTTTTGTTTCCTCACACAGATCATCAACACACACACACACACACACACACATGTTTACGAGATATATGTATTATTGTGTTCAAGTGAAGCTTATTCGAACTCCCCACCCAGAATATTCTTCCCATGGTGGAGAGAGGAAAATGGAAGAAATACTAACACTAACAGTGAGATACACTCTGCTGATATTATGTCATGATGCAAGATAATACACATTTTGTTGACCACATTTTGTGATTATTAATTATGCAAATGATGAACATAAAATGTTGTGCTAAAGTCTTGAGATGTTAAAAAAAAGGGGGAATTTCAGCAAGTTGAAGGATTTAAATAATCCTTCGGATAGGCTTATGCATTTGATTTTAAATACAGTAGTTTGGGTTTTCTATAAAGTTTGGGAGGAATGTTGTGTCCATGCTAGTCCACTTCCAGATCCATGTTAATCAATCTCGTATGATCTCGGAAGAACTGAGAAGATAGCGGCCATTGTTAAATGAGGAGATCACATGTAGACCGGGAATAAAAGATCCCACCTGAACACACGAGCTGTGTCATCGTCTTACACTTTGTTGTATGCAAGAACACAACACGTCTCTCTCTCTCTCTCTCTCTCTCTCTCTCTCTCCGAGTCTCTCTCTCTCTCTCCGAGTCTCTCTCTCTCCCCGGCGTCTATCTCTCTCCGTCTCTCTCTCTCTCTCTCTCTCAGTCTCTCTCTCTCTCCGAGTCTCTCTCTCTCTCTCCGTTTCTCTCCAGGGGCGGACGAGGAGGGGGGGGGGGGGTTCTGGGGTTTCCGGAACCCCCCCCCCCCCCAGCCCAAAAATAAAAATATTTTTATGGTGCAATTCTTTATTTTACATTGAGTTTCAATTTTTGGGGTATTAATCAGTGACAAAATCTGCTGCCTGAAACTGGTAATGATCATCCTCAGAATGCACCAGATTGCACCATTTTGCATCCTTTTTGATTGTCCGGGGGGGCATGCCCCCGGACCCCCCTAGCAAGCTAGGCGCTTTGCGCCGTCGGCTCGGCGCTTCGCGCCTTCACACCCAAAAGTATCTTCACAATATACTTTTGGAACCCCCCCCCCCCCCCATACAATGAACTGATCCGCCCCTGCTCTCTCGCTCTCTCTCTCTCTCTCTGTTGTTGCTGTCTTTCTTCAGCTTTGCTTATTTTCAGTTAATTGTTCCTCTTTTTAGTGGTGTGAGTTAGTCTTCAGTCACAGGGTCGGACTAGGCTAAGAGGAGGGGGGGGGGGGGGTGCCAGCGAGGTCAACTCTGAGGGGCAGAGCCCCTTGTGTGAAGCTGATGGCCTAAATGGTCGCTCCTTGCATGAAACTGACGGCATAAAATAAACAATAATAAAAAATGTTTTAAATAAGTGAGGTACATGTTTAGGCTAGGGGGGGGGGGGGTTGCGCAATCCCCCCCCCCCCCCCCACCCCGGTAGTCCGGCCCTGCGCCACTCAGTTGAGATCCGCTACCCTGAGAAAAACTCAAATTAAATAGGCCTGACTGAAAAAAAACCCAGCACTTTATTGCCCGGAAAACGAAACAAAACACTGAGAAAGAGCACAAATCGAACAGCCAGAAGCAGTCAGCCCTGGAATGTTGTAGCCTACAGTATGGGTGAAACAGATTCGACGTGATGAGAGCCGTTTTATGTGTTTACACGCACTTTTCATTCACTTTTGTCCCACTTCTGCTCGGAATTTGTTCACCTCCAATTTTGTCCAATGGGAAGACCCGTTACTTACGGGTGGCTTCATGCGCTCTGCATTTCCGCCAGAGTTGGTGTGAAGTGCGTCGCAAGCTGAGACATTTTCATTGATTGTCTGTCTAGACTGGCGAAAGTAATCCGCTCGGTGCGAAGTGGTGGGATCGGCCTCTTGTTTGGATAAGTACCACTCCTAGCACGGTTTCTGACGCTTCAGTTGAAGTTCTAGCAACTTACGAGAATTAGTGCGATCTACCTCCCGAGTTTTGACGAGCCTCTGTTTTGTTTGCGGTTGTCGTCTGCTCGTCTGGTGAAGGAGAGCACATTGGAGGAAATATCGATGCAAGCTCGCTTTCACCTGTGGAGTCTAGCAGAGGACTAAACGGTAAGGTGCGACCGCACATTTTTAGTTCAGTTTAATATGAAAAAATCTCAATTTGGTCTTGATCCGACGCGAGTACCATATATGTCTAAATCACTTGAAATCGTAAGTGTGTTGATGAGAAATTAAGTTGAAACCTGTGTTGCTCGAGTTTTGTCCTGTGACCTGGTTATTTTCCACTCGCCGCTTCAACTCAAGTCTTGCTTTGTGTAGGCCTACGCGTTTTTAGTCTTCTTTCCCTGTCACACATTCAAGGGATGAGTCGTCAGCATGTGTGCTTTTGTTGCCCATTTCCAGTTTTCAGCCGTATCATGTGAGCCTGGCAAGTACACTCAGACTCAGAGCTCACAAGTTGTACCTCAGCTAAACCAGTCAGCATCAGCAGCTAGTATAGAAAATGTCGCTGGCATCAGTGAAAGTCCACAGAAACCTGCTTCCAGTGATCATAGAATGCTACCAAATGATGTCTTTGTTCAGAAAGTTCAACAACTAATGCTGAAAAAAAGTTCTTAAATAGTGTTTAAAGACTTTTCTGAACAAGAACATGCAGGCCCATGGCCTCGAAAGTTCAAGTTAAAGTTCATTGAGTAGGTATTAATGGGGGGTTGTTTTTAGTCACAGGTATTCTTTCCAGATATGATTGTGCACTAGAAAAAAAATCTGTTTACAGTTGGTTCACATGTTGAGGTTATATAGCCTATAGGTTTTCGTTGTTTGTTATTAAATTATGGTGGTTTTTTTTTATAGCATTTTGAAATCTGCTTTTTCTCTTGCAGAGCTTTCTTAATTTTGTCATCATTCAGTGATCATACACGTCGGTTGCTATGATATTTTTAAATGAATCTATTCTGTCCTTTCTGTGCTATTAAAAAAAGGTAAAGCATACATGTATTAACAAAGCAATACAGATTGCATGATTGTGTTTTCATTCTGACTGCATATATATATGGTAAACTGGGTTCTCACCCTCTCTTTCTTACACAAACACACACACACGTACACACACGTACATGCACACAGAAACTCAGAGAATAACTGCATGTTTAAGTATGGATCAAATTGATTATTGGATAACTACTCAAGTGACGCCAGAGTCTGTAGTGTAAAAAAAACTCTTGATTTAGGCGGTTGGGTTAGAATGCTAGGTTATTCGTATTTTTGGAATGTCGTAAGATTTTGTATGTGTTTTGCCAGATTATGCTTGCACAGACGTGTACTGACTGCCATTTGCTTGAAAACTGTGGAAAAGAAGGCTAAGCAACGGTTTTATTTTGGTTTTAAAGTTAACGACAAGCAGAACTTGAACAGTGACAAGCAGAACTTGAACAGCGCTATGCAGACAGGATACAGACCAGCTGTAACTTTTGTAAGCCTGAGA
This sequence comes from Littorina saxatilis, assembly GCF_037325665.1. Taxonomy (NCBI): domain Eukaryota; kingdom Metazoa; phylum Mollusca; class Gastropoda; order Littorinimorpha; family Littorinidae; genus Littorina; species Littorina saxatilis. The sequence continues at coordinate 30,019,610 of NC_090255.1, read as the reverse complement.
CTGGGAACCATGAGGAGCTTGGAGAGAGTTAGAGAGAGTGCATTTTTTAAGAGTTTTGCCAGGAGTGTGGAACCTTCCTTTAAGACCCCCTGGTCTGAGCGAACGACGAAGAAGAAGAAAAAGACCCCCTGATTTAATTTTTTAAGGCCTCCCCCCCCCCCCCCTTTTTATTTTAAGACAGGCTTTCTCAGATTTTAGGTCATAACTTTTTTGAATATATATGTGTCTTCATTTTAAGAGGAACTCCTCCTGACTTTCTCAGTAGTATTTTTTCAGGTCGCAAAAGGGGGTTTGGCTGTAAATGTGGGCCTGTCAAATCACTTGCACATGTGGCTCTTGCCAGTCTGGGATTGACATTTTTTTTCTCTTCCTGCTGTAGAAGGGGGGGGGGGGGGGTGGGGGAGGTGCATGATGGTGTGGGGCTTTGGGGTCCAGAAGTGGGATGGAACCCACTGGCAGAATATGGTATCTCATTTGCAATTCCTGCACTCTGGTTCTTCCCCTCCTGTGTATTCCTAGTTTGGCCTAATTAAAGGCTCCCCTCCCCTTAAAAACCCACCACAACAACAACAACAAACTGATGGATTTGGCTAACATCATAAAGCGCCCCCCCCCCGAAAAAAAAATCAGAGTGATGAGAAGTTTTAGGTTAGAATTGGCTGAAAAAAAGGTTCATCTGGTTATACACCCCCCCCCCCCCCCCCAACAAACAAAACAAAAGCTGATGGATTTGGCTAACATTATAAAGCCCCCCCCCCCCCCCCCAAACAAAAAAATCAGAGCGATGAAAAAAGTTTTAGGTTTGGCAGAAAAAAAGGTTCATCTGGTACCAGTTTATCCAACATCTTTGGCCTGAAAGCAGAGGAAAAAGCAACTTCTGGTGCTAGAGCAGTGTCATAATAGCCGTCCAAAAGCTGCGTAAAAGCAATTTATGTAACATAATGTATGCTGTTATGTGCTTGTACACCATATGTATGTGTGTAGCTGACAGGGGGGCCCCCTTTTAAGACCACTTGATTTAAGACTTTCTACCTTGTAAGAATGTTTTTTCTCCAGATTTTTGGTTGGTATCATAGATCTGTAAGTTTGCCTTCATGACAAGAATCCTTAATTGTTTTGAGACCTGATTTACTCTGATTTTTGGATGTGTTTTAAGGAGTGTTCTATTGGGCCAAAAAAAAAAAAGGGTCTGTTTACGGTAACATAGGCCAAAAAAATAGGGTCGGTAGGTCGGGATTTTTTATTTTTATTTTTTATTTTTTTTCCAAAAAACCATATTTTTACGTTATTTTGCAAATTTTTTTCTTTTTTTCTTTCCCAAATGCCAAAAAAAAAAGTCTGGGGTCGCGCGAAAAAAATAGGGTTGGTCGGGTTACCGTGTAGGGGCTGGGGATGTATGAAGGACGAGATGTGCCCATGCATGAAGCAGATAAAGAATTTAAAGGCACAGTGCAGCTCACAGCCTTCGTTTTGCATTTTTGTTGCAGCTGAGTGCATTTACAGTTCAAAAATCCTCCTATGGTAGTAAAACAAACCCAAAACTACCCAACGACGACATCTGTAAAAGCTCGACAGTTTCTTGTTCACGCGAGTGCATAAAATAACCTAGTTATTACGTGGTGTTTGGTCGGAGTTCGATTCAACTGAGTGATTCCGGCCTCCATTTTGTTTTACACAAACTCATGATGACGTCTAACATAGTTTGCTAGTGACGTGTCTTTTTGTGCATGATGTGGTGATCTACCTGATCTAAATTTAGATCCAAAAATAGGTCAAGACCAGCCGGGTCCGAGTACGAAATTAATTCGTAAAAAAATCGCAGTTCTTGACTCTTTGGGTGCAAGTCAATGAAACTTGGTAGTTCTTCTAACGGATAGCTGCCTGAGGTATGACTAAAAGCCCCAGCGGCTCCGTGCGCCTGGATTTGACAAGTTCAGTACCTTTAAGAGAACGGAGTCTGTTTTTTTAACTTCTCAGTTCTTTGGGGGAAGTAGTGTGACTGTGAGGGAGATAATGCACCTTATCTACTGTTCCATCCATTTGTGCGGAAAGACTGGTGTTTGTTATGCCAGTCTCTTTCCTTGCCCCCCCTCCCCCCCCTCCCCCCCGCCTTGTTTGTTGAACTGAACTTGTTGCTGTAGTGCAATGGTAACCCCACCTATACTAACAATAACATCTAAAAAAAAAATCAGGTCTTAGCAGAAGATGGTAGTCTTAAAATAAAAATGTGAGAATATGTAATGAATTATGAACAGAACATCTGAAAAATTCAAGGTCTTAAAATGGGGGAAGTTTTAAACGGGGTGGTTCCACTGTACATGTATTACTAGACTGAATCAACAACACAAATTACGCAGGAGATAATTTCTTTGGCATAATCACATACATTTTAGTTCATTTAGAAGCAAATTTTATCTTATTTAAGTTATAAGGAACAGAAGCTAAATTCATGTAATCTGTTAAGGAGAGTTGCAGCTTGATGATATGTGCTCGCATGAATTCACCACACTGGGATTATCTATTAATGAAGTTTAATTTTGTTGTGCTCATTTCTGTGCAGTCAGAAAGGTGAACATTTCACAAATGTTGCCATTTTTGACTCACATGCGAAGCAAAAGTGAGTCTATGTACTCACCCGAGTCGTCCGTCCGTCCGTCCGGAAAACTTTAACGTTGGATATTTCTTGGACACTATTCAGTCTATCAGTACCAAATTTGGCAAGATGGTGTATGATGACAAGGCCCCAAAAAACATACATAGCATCTTGACCTTGCTTCAAGGTCAAGGTCGCAGGGGCCATAAATGTTGCCTAAAAAACAGCTATTTTTCACATTAATGTTTTTTCTCTGAAGTTTTTGAGATTCAATACCTCACCTATATATGATATATAGGGCAAAGTAAGCCCCATCTTTTGATACCAGTTTGGTTTACCTTGCTTCAAGGTCAAGGTCACAGGAGCTCTTCAAAGTTGGATTGTATACATATTTTGAAGTGACCTTGACTCTGAACTATGGAAGATAACTGTTTCAAACTTAAAAATTATGTGGGGCACATGTTATGCTTTCATCATGAGACACATTTGGTCACATATGATCATGGTCAAGGTCACTTTGACCCTTATGAAATGTGACCAAAATAAGGTAGTGAACCACTAAAAGTGACCATATCTCATGGTAGAAAGAGCCAATAAGCACCATTGTACTTCCTATGTCTTGAATTAACAGCTTTGTGTTGCATGACCTTGGATGACCTTGACCTTGGGTCAAGGTCACATGTATTTTGGTAGGAAAAATGTGTAAAGCAGTTCTTAGTGTATGATGTCATTGCTGTCAAGGTCAAGCATGTGAATCGTATGGGCTTTGCCCTTCTTGTGTATTCATGATGTGAGAAAGCTTTAGAACTGGAAGGAAGGCTGTAGCTGATCTTGGCTGAGGAATCTATAGGGCTCCAGGGCTATATTGTGCCAATGGTGAAAAATGAGCCCAGGGCTATGGAGGACAAATAGATCAGGCCTGGCAAACAATTTCAGGGGGATTAACTCTGTCCCCCATGCAGGCTAGGGAGGATAAGGGAAGGGCAAGGAGCCATGATCCCGTGCATGCAACAGTAAGTGGATTGTCTCCCTTTTCTCTGGGGGTTAGTCTCGGGTCACGGACATAGTTTTAAATCACAACTTGAGATTTCTCAATTTTCGTGAGTAGCCTGGAGGGAGATTGGCTCTTAATCTTGGTATGTCTGTCCTTTGCAGGTCATGTCCACTGATGGAAGCATTTAATTATGCTATAAGAAGCAGAAAAATTAGATTATATGAGCTTAAAAAGTTACTTAAATTTGTTTAGACCCTTTGCTCCTTTTCTATTCACTTGAGTAGCCAGGAGGGTGTGAGTTTTTCACCTCAGTATGTGTTTAAAAAAAGGACTAGCAACCTACACAAGTCATACATGTATACAGGTATAATGTGTGTGCTAGCTCTCTGTCACCCAGTCTCTCTCTCTCTCTCTCTCTCTCTCTCTCTCTCTCTCTCTCTCTCTCTCTCTCTCTCTCTCTCTCTCTCTCTCTCTCTCTCTCAAATATTTCACTGACAATGTACATGTACCACCCTTGATTTTTCTGCTACAAAATGAGAGTATATACATTAATAGAGCTGTAGCCATGTATTGTTACTATGCCATGAAAACACGTAATGAAGAAATTTCAAACAGGCAATTGTTGCTATGACTGATACTTTGAGACAAAATTTGTAAATTTTCGTGCCACGATATATATTTTTTTTGTTTCTGTACAACCATGAAATTTTGTTGTTGATTTTTATTCCCCTGTTTTCCTGTGTCTTTTGTAAACCCCCATGCGTATATGCCGGTGGCCTCGCATTAAATTTCCTGCGTTCCTGCGTTCCTGCGTTCTCTCTCTCTCTCTCATAGACAGACATTGTGACAAGGAGTGTATATGCAACTTACTTGTAATGGTAGATGTGCCCATTGTCATACAAACTTCTCTTTTATTTCCAGAGATATTCTGTCAAGGATGACTGTTGTACAATTTTAAGCACAGTAAAGTTAAGTAATTTAGCACAATGCTCAACACATTTTACATGCAGAGAATCTTGATTCCATTTCATGCAGTTTACCGAAACTACGGTTTATGTGAGTGCGCATGCGCTAGGCTAGCCATACCCGTATGTGTTATGGCGGCCATGGGCAGCATGTGGGAATTTTCGGCATAAAAAACTTCATTTTCATCCGGAAATCGACGTAACCTGTTGTGTTTTGTGTGTGAAATTGTTTGTTTCTGCTGGACAAAGTAAGTGCTTTATCCTTTATCGTGCCGAGTTCGAAAAAACCGCGAGTCGCGATGACAGAGAAACTCGGTCCGACTAAACTACGCGCCAGCACGCGCTAGCACGCGCCAGCACGCGCCAGCTTGAACCATAGCACTTATATACTTTATTTTTATATTTCTAGTTAGTTCATCGTCCATTCTCACATAATACAAAATTTCAAACTTCAATGATAAAAAATACGGAAGTTATGACGAGTTTAAGGAGAGCTAATGCACTACTCTCAAATCCGACGATTGTCGGACATGGAGCCACGGCCTTAGCTAGGATAGCTCTCCTATAACGCGTCTTAGCTATCGTAAATTTTATCACTGAAGTTTGAAATTTTGTATAATGTAAGAACTGACGATGGAATGACTAGAAACATACAGCGCGCAGTTTTAGTCCGGATTTTGTCGGATTTGAGAGTAGCGCATTAGCTCGCCTAAAACCCGTCATAACTACTGAAATGTTCAACACTCAAGCTTGAAATTTTGTATTATGTAAGAATGGACAATTAACTATATAGACTATAAAAATAAATTATGTAAGTGTTATGGATTACCGGGTAGCGTCTACTTCAAAGTGGTAGCTTGCAGGCTGTTTAGTCAATGGCGGAAATCGTCGGATTTGAGAGTAGTGCATTAGCTCTCCTTAAACTCGTCATAACTTCCGTATTTTTCATCATTGAAGTTTGAAATGTTGTTTTATGTGAGAATGGACGATGAACTAACTAGAAATATAAAAATAAAGTATATAAGTGCTATGGTTCAAGCTGGCGCGTAGTGCTGGCGCCTAATTTGAAGTAGACGCTACCCAGTGATCCATAACACTTACATAATTTATTTTTATAGTCTATATAGTTCATTGTCCATTCTTACATAATACAAAATTTCAAGCTTGAGTGTTGAACATTTCAGTAGTTATGACGTGTTTTAGTCGAGCTAATGCGCTACTCTCAAATCCGACAAAATCCCGCCGGCAGTGACTAAAACTGCGCACTACCAATTTTAAGTGGACGCTACTGAGATTCATAGCTGTTATATGATTTATCTGTATGTTTCTAGTCATTCCATCGTCAGTTCTTACATTATACAAAATTTCACACTTCAGTGATTAAAAACAATGTCGGATACGGAGTCATTCGTTCGAACACAGTCAGTCGGATGCAGAGCCACTCATTCCTCTGTGTGTGTGTGTGATCCATAGCACTTACATACTTTATTTTTATATTTTTTGTTAGATCATCGTCCATTCTCACATAATACAAAATGTCAATTTTCAATGATGAAAATTACGGAAGTTATGACAAAACTTCGACATTGACTGAATACAGACATTAATGCATACCAACTGCACAACCACTTTGAAGCAGGCACTGCCTTGACCTGTATCATTTATGTTACTTTATTCTTTAATTATACACAATGACCTGTATCATTTATGTTACTTTATTCTTTAATTATACACAATTTCAGCTCCATAAATCAAAATGGTGATGGTTGTGTTGGATGATAGCAGAACTGCTAGGATAGTCTCAACTTCAAAGAACTTAGGACCAGCATTAGTTATAATTATACAACACGAAGCCGGTGGCGATCTGTCGGCAACTATTTTCAGTGAAGTATTTGAGCAGCAACAATGGAAAGATACGTCAGTCATGTATTTGCCATTATGTCAAAGAAGGGCGTTGTTGGTTTTTTTTTCGTCGGAAAGGGTTTGAAGTTTTTGAGCAGAGATATGCATAAATTCAACGGAAGGATCCGCGGATGGCAGGCTTTCTTTCTTCTTTCTGTCGGTATGAACAAGAAAGGGGTGTTCTTCTGCCAAGAAGTTAAGGGGCGTTCTTTCGGCAAGCCTTTGAAGGTGTCGAGCAGCTGTGTCCCCGTGTAGTTCTTCTTCCATATTGTGACCACGGTCATTTTGGCTGACCATTATGTCACATTGTGGAGGGTTGCAGATTCCAGCCCTTGAAGCTGGGATAAGTATCAGTCGATTTTTTTTCGACAGCTACTGGCGTTGTTTCGGCGCGGCAAGTGTTTGAGGTTGCCGAGCAGCAGTACGGGGTGGCAGTACGTATTGTAATAGTTACCACCCCCGGGAAAGATGGGATTAGCACGAGTCTTTTTGTCGGACATGGAGCCACGGCCTTAGGATAGCTCTCCTATAACGCGTCTTAGCACTTATATATACTTGATTTTTATATTTCTAGTTAGTTCATCGTCAGTTCTTACATTATACAAAATTTCAAACTTCAGTGATAAAATTTACGATAGCTAAGACGCGTTATAGGAGAGCTATCCTAGCTAAGGCCGTGGCTCCATGTCCGACAATCGTCGGATTTGAGAGTAGTGCATTAGCTCTCCTTAAACTCGTCATAACTTCCGTATTTTTTATCATTGAAGTTTGAAATTTTGTATTATGTGAGAATGGACGATGAACTAACTAGAAATATAAAAATAAAGTATATAAGTGCTATGGTTCAAGCTGGCGCGTGCTGGCGCGTGCTAGCGCGTGCTAGCGCGACCCGAGAAACAAGTAGAGTTGGAACTCGATTCGGACTCAGAATTGAATGACTTGATCCACGCACCCGACACGGGTGGAAAGGAAAAACCACAAACAGTCACTCTACCAATCTCGGATTGGGAAAAGATGAAGAGTCAAAATGAGAAAATTTTGAAGTTTCTAACTATGGTGGTAGACAAAGATGGCGACTCGCCCCAAACGAAACAATCGAAAAAGAGAAAACGTGAAGTCAGTGATGACGAACAATCTGTGGAGACTGGGGATGATTTCGATCACCTTCTTGAAGAAATGTGTAAAACTCAAGCATCAGAATCTCGACCCGAGGCTGAACTGAGCGACCCCAATGAGAGTGAAATTATGAATGAACTGGAGCAAGATTTTGACATTTCTGAGACTCTTGGTGATGAAGTTGCAGATCGAATTGCAAAACTTGTATCAGTGATGGCAAAGGGTCAGATGACCGAAGAAAAGATGAAGCAAAAAGAAAGAGAGTTTAAACGCCCAAAGAACATTGAGACAGGCGTCCCAAAAGTGAATCCCGAAATCTGGGGTTTGATGGAACACAGTGCCAAAACGTATGACTTAAAATCACAACGTCAACAGAAGTTACTGTACACGGCCAACAATGCTCTTGTTGTGGCCTGGGATGTGTCCCTAAAAATGGGGGTTGCCAATGAGGAACAGAAAAAGCTGATCAAAACAATTGCTGAGGCAAGTGGGCTGATACTGAAAACAGCGTATGACATGTCACTGGACAGAAGAGCAAAAATACTGTCTGGACAAAATGTGAACAAGAAATACAGAAAACTGGCATCTTCAAACATACCAGTCACTCAGTGGCTATTTGGGGATGATCTCAAGTCAGCGTGTGCTGATATTGACTGTACAACCAAACTTGGACTTGCCTTTACTCAATCAAGTAGAGGGCAAAAATATTTCCCATCCCGTCAGTATGCACCAAAAAACTCCGAATGGAGAGGAAGAGGAAGGTGGAACTGGAAGAGAGGAGCTCAGTTCAGGGGGAGAGGGAGAAGTCAAGGGAGACCATTCTTCTCCGGCACGACAAGCAGGCAAGCAGAGTAGACAACAAAGAGGTATGTGAAATAAAGAATGCCACATTTGAAGCAGGTAAACTGAAACATTTTGTTCATAATTGGAAGAAATTGACATCTGATTCCTTTATTCTAGATATGGTACAGGGAACAGAAATTCCTTTGAGTGAAGACATTGAGAAGGTGCAAACTCAGCATGAGGCCAAAAATCAAGTTCCTGGTCACTTATTTCAGATAATGGATGCAGAAGTAGAACATCTATTGAGTATGCATGTCATTGAGCCATCAAAACCAGAAGAAAATGAGGTGGTTTCACCTATTTTTCTTGTTGAAAAGCCAGATGGGTCACATCGGCTTATTTTGAACTTGAAAAGATTCAATGAATCCGTTGAGTACGAACATTTTAAAATGGATAACTTGTCAACTGCTACACAAATGATGACTAAAGACTGTTATATGGCCTCAGTTGATCTTAGACACGCTTACTATTCAGTTCCTGTCAAACATCAGTTCAGAAAATTTCTAAAATTCAGATGGCGTGAACAAATGTTTCAGTATACATGCTTTCCAAATGGTTTGAGTAACTGTCCAAGGTACTTCACAAAGCTGCTAAAACCAGTGTATGCAAAGTTGAGGGCACAAGGTTTTCTGTCTACCTCATACATTGATGATTGTTATTTACAGGCAGACACAGTTGAAGAATGTGAAGTGAATGTCAGTGAGACAGTAAAACTCTTTGAATCTCTTGGTTTCACAATACATGATGACAAATCTGTTCTCAATCCAAGCAAACGGTTAAAATACCTTGGGTTTTGGTTGAATTCTGAAGATATGACTGTATCACTTCCAGAGCAAAAAAGGCAGAATATAAAGGCAGCCTGTTACAGACTCAAGGGAAAGAAAAGAATCAGAATCAGAGAACTGGCTCAAGTCATTGGAATGTTGGTTGCCACTTTTCCTGCTAATAGGTGGGGACCTCTGTATTTCAGACAGTTAGAAAAAGACAAGTCTGATGCCCTTAAAGTAGCAAAAGGAAATTTTGAGTCTTTAGCTAATCTATCTGACAATGCTTGTTCAGAGTTAGACTGGTGGATTGAGAACATTGATGAGTCATACCATACAGTGCAAAATGCATGCCATGACATAACAATCCAGACTGATGCTTCTTCTACAGGAGGTTGGGGCGCAGTGTGTGGAGACCTGAAAACAGGGGGACGATGGTCAATGAATGAAAGAGCTTTTCATATAAATGTGCTTGAATTACTGGCAATAGAATATGCACTGAAAAGTTTCAAAGCAAAACTCACAGGGAGACATGTCTTGGTGTTATCAGATAACACTTGTGCTATTGCCTACATAAAGAATATGGGAGGATCACATTCACATGAATGTAATGCGTTGGCAAAAAGAATCTGGATTTGGTGTAAAGATAATTTGATTTGGTTATCTGCTACACATATTCCTGGGAAATGTAACACTGAAGCAGATATGCAGTCACGTCAGTTCAATGACCGTACAGAATGGAAACTGAATGATGTTGTATTTCATAGGCTTAAAGAGACACTGCTGAATCCAGAAATTGATCTCTTTGCCTCAAGGTTGAATTTTCAGGTAAAACCTTTCATGTCATGGGGACATGATCCAGAAGCGTATGCAGTCGATGCATTTGAACACAACTGGTCAAAATGGCTGATATATGCATTTCCTCCTTTCAGTCTGATTCAAAGGGTGCTGATGCAGTGGAGGAGAGACCGGGCAGACGGCATGCTGATTGTTCCCCTGTGGCCAACAGCGGTGTGGTTTCCCCAGCTTCTGCGGTTGCTAGTCCAGGAACCTGTGATTCTTCCGAAAGGGAAACGTCTTCTGACTTTACCACACAGCAATGCAGCACATCCACTTCAGAGAAAACTACGTCTCCTGGCTTGTGTCTTATCAGGCAATCTCTCGAGACACGAGGCCTTCATGGAAAGACTCAAAGCATCATCTGTGCTTCATGGAGAAGTACAACCAAGAAACAATATGCCTGTTATCTTGCGAGATGGCGATCCTTTTGTGCTCAACGGTCAAGTGATCCCTTGCGTCCCTCTGTAAATCTAGTGTTAAGTTTTCTCACTGATCTCTTTGAAGCTGGATTAGGTTACAGTGCAATTAATACTGCCAGAAGTGCACTTTCTTCAGTTATTTTGATGTCAGATAAATCTACGATTGGTACTCATCCTTTGGTTGTGAGATTTTTGAAGGGAGTTTTTGAACTCAGGACACCAATGCCAAGGCATTCCAAGATATGGGATGTTGGTGATGTTTTGAAATACTTTAAGACTCTTCCAGACAATGCTCAGCTTTCATTGAAAGACATAACGCTGAAAGTATCGGCTTTACTTTTGTTGGCATCTGCTCAAAGGGTGCAAACGCTTCATTTGATGAACCTAGAATCTGTTTGTTTTTTAGAGAATAAATGTGTTATTTACATGTCAGAAAAGTTGAAACACACAAGACCTGGCTATCATCAGCAAAATTTAGATTTACCAGTATATACTGTGGATGAGCAAGTTTGTGTAGTCAAGTGCTTGAAAGAATACATTGAACGCACAAAGAAACTGAGAGTTGATCAGAGCGGTAAACTGTTGTTGTGTTACAAACCGCCTCATGAACCAGCATCAAGGGACACAATTTCTCGCTGGTTACGGACAGTATTAGCGAGAGCTGGATTGTCAAGTTATACACCACACAGCTTCAGATGTGCAGCGTCATCAGCAATGAAGAGGTCAGGTGTACCTCTTGGTGATATTCTCAAAGCAGCTGGTTGGACCAATGCAAAAACATTCAAACAATTCTATGACAAACCATTGCAGAGTCAGATGAAAAAGAACACAATCTTGAATTACTATGGAAAGAAAAGTGTGTAGACAAGTACTGTTGTGAAAGAAAACTTTATTGATGCAAAAAAGCATTGATGAATTTATTATTTGATGCACAAATGTCACAGAAAAAGGGTGAAATAATGTGTACAGTTGTAAAAGAAAACTTTCTTGATGCAGAAAGCATTAATGGTTTTGTTTTTTGATAAAAAAGTGTCATTGATTTGAAATGTGCAGTAGATTGTTTCGAGTATTCTGAATATACTCATACCTCTGCTACTTTTAGAATTAATAAAGTTATCAGAACAAGAAACATTTATCTTCTAAAATGTGAGTGAATCAATGAATGTTGAAATGGAAGTTTGACAACAACAACTTTGAAGTCTCACATAAACCGTAGTTTCGGTAAACTGCATGAAATGGAATTCAAAACATAAACGAGTACTTACCAAGTCGAAGTTTGTGTAGAATTCCATGATGCAGTTTACAGGAACGGAGGGATATGTGCCCTCCCTCAATAAAACCCACCCTCTGTTTACAACTTAACTTTTGTTGTTGTAAAACTTTGTAGATCATCAAAGATATGGTTTACGCTTTGATGATCTATGCTGTAAAATATGGCTAGCCTAGCGCATGCGCACTCACATATCCCTCCGTTCCTGTAAACTGCATCATGGAATTCTACACAAACTTCGACTTGGTAAGTACTCGTTTATGTTTTGAATTATAACTTATTCGACTTTACTTTTCTTTCTCTCTCTCAGAAACTCAAGTTCATCTCAGCATACTCGAAAATGAGCTTGTAAAACCTGAACCACAAACTTCAAACTGAAGAGGTAACACTGATTGTCGAGTGCCCAATCTTCAGGCACAAAGCAGTGCTTGAGCTAGTTCCAGCTCTCCACAAGACATCCATGATCCAGTGACATGCCCAATGGCTGCTAACAGGCTACTACGTGGCCAGTGGCCAGTATCTCTACTGGTCATTGCGGTGTTCTTAGTGGTTTTCTCAGTGTGTGACATTGCTGATGCCAGAGATCGGTCTGAGGGTCAGGTTCGGCGTCGGAAGATTCTGTTGGATGGAGAGTACCGGCGGAGCTATCAACAAATTGTTCAGCAATCCCGGCTGCAAAAAAGCAAGTCCCCCAACATTGTTCTGATCATAACTGATGACCAGGATGTGTTATTAGGTGAGTTTGTTTTGAAGTTGTTTTTGGGGAGCGCGTGTGTGTCTGTATGTGTGTGTGTGTGATTGTGTGTATTCCCAAAAATGAATACATTGCTATATGCCTGTAAGTACATGTATGCCTTCAAATAGTATATAAATAAATCATATGATTGAATTTAGTGTATGATTGGTTGAATTCTTGGGTGAATAATGAAAATAGCTGTGTGCAGTGCAGAAATTAAGAACAATGTTCAATATAATTATATACCTAGTAATAATATTGCTTCAAACATATAATATGTGGATTAATGTTATGGCATTGTGATCAACTCCACCCTGTTATGCAGGCATACATACAGAATGTAGGCAGACATTGACATCTATACACACACACAGACAAACATAACCACACATACATGTATACACTCACAAATATTCAATCTTACAGATCTATACACAAATCCCTGGCAAATTATCGACCTCTTGAAAAGTCAAACTTTCCAACTGTGATTGCCACAACCAGTGGATACAAATTCAGATTGGTTGACGCGCTCGCCTTGTATCAGTCAGTGATCTGAAAATTGTTCGGTCATTGACAAAAAAACGACCATTCTCTTCATGAATGTTACTTTTCCTTGTCACAGTGCTTTATGGTCTTATAATTCTCCCCACACATAGGATCATTGAAATGTATGCAAAAACTGGACTAGTTCTTCATTCTCTGATAACTTTTCACTCGCAGGATCGTTGAAAGTCATGCAAAAACTGCACTAGTAGTAGTACTGGATTGTCTTATCATTTTTGTCACTTACAGGATCGTTGAAAGTCATGCCCAAACTGCAGCGGTACATGATCGACCGAGGAGCGTACTTCAATAACTCCTTTACTTCCACACCAATGTGCTGTCCGTCGCGGAGCTCCATGCTGACGGGGCTGTACGTCCACAACCACAATGTCTTCACCAACAACGACAACTGCTCCTCCTCTCAGTGGGTTCGCGATCATGAGCCATACACCTTTGCCCCCTACCTGCAGAAGGCCGGCTATAAGACAGGTAAGGAGGCAGCCACTGTGTCAGTTTTTTGTTTTACTTCTCCTGGTTTGTTAGTGTTACTGTTAGCAAGGGTAGCATGTCTGAGTTTTTGTTGCACGCAATGTAAGATACAGTTGTACCTATAATGTAAGGTCCCTCGAATGAGAGGTCGCTTCCTGATAAAAGGGCATATTTCCTTGTCGCCTGTTCTTCCAACTTCCCTGAAAGTAATCTCGAGCTCTGCCTAAAAGTTCACATGCTTCCAGATGATCTTATGCTATCGATGACCCAAGTCTGGTTGATCTTGTTAAGATCATGCCCAGGTCAATAAGCAGAACTTTTTCATTTTCTTAAATGTTTATGCAGCTAGAGTACCAGATAATGTCTGAGTCATATAATGTAAGACGAAGGTGAGTCGTATGAGCAGTCACTTTTTTTGAAGACCTAATGAATTAGTCTGTAAACTCACGTCCATGCATTTTGCAGCCCCATCCCTCTTAAAGGTGGTCGTCTACATTTTTGCTTTTTTTCAATAATCTTATGGTTAGATTTTGCTAAAAAGTTATGTCAGATGATGAATGAACCATGGGGGAAAAAGTTATAGAAAAAAAAGTATATATATGTAAAAAAAAGATTTTATTTTTGATTAGCGTGACTCACGCTTCCAATATTTTGTTTTCTGTTTGCTGAGAACATGTGCTTTGCCTAAAAATACTGACCAATCAAATTCATGTCACTATGCTTATTGCCACGCCCAAACAAGTGCAGCAACAGTTTGACACTGGAGCGCTGTCCACGCTTTTTTTAAACGCACGAAATGCACAGGATTTAAGAGGAGAGTTGCGCTTGGCATTTTCCAATACTATGCTGGAATACTACAATGAATTTTCAAACGGCTACACTGGATTCGTCTTTCCTGATCGAAAGGGGGTGTATTGTTGATATTTGTAGATAATAGACTCTGGATTTTAATGGTCAAATGGCGATTTCGGTATAAAAATGTAGACAAGGACCTTTAATCTTAATTTTCAAAGATTTTTGACAGTCTTAAAAGGACATCTGTTGCTGCTAGCTTTCATCGAACGCAGAAGAAGAAGAAGAAGCTGCTAGCTTTCGACTGGGAGGAAGCAACCCGACAATGATAAATGAAAATGAAAAGAAAAAAAAACTCAGGTGGTTCCACTGTACTGTGTTTTTTGCACAGGGTATTTCGGCAAGTACCTCAACAAGTACAACGGGACCTACACTCCGGCGGGGTGGGACAAGTGGATAGGCTTGGTGAGAAACTCGCGCTTTTACAACTACACCATGAGCTATGGGGGACAGCTGCAGAAACACTACGACAATTACTACCAGGATTACCTCACCGATCTCATTGCCAACGACAGCGTGGCGTACTTCAAACGCTCCAAGAGACTTGACCGCACCAAGTGAGTGGATGGTTTGCTAGAAGGGTTTCTTTGGTGCAGCTGATATGAGAAGGTTTCCGTCCAAACCATCTATACCTCACGTGCCAGATTGTTTGAGATGTGTAGGGCATTGCTTGTACTATAATTGGTGGAATCACTAGTTTAGACTGAGAGTATGCGCTTTGAATCGCAAAATTCTTTTAGCGCTTCAAGATTATTGAGGCCACTTTTATTTTCATAAATAATTTGGGCCGCTTCATTTGCGTGATTGAGAGAGAGAGAGAGTCACTAAAGCCATGCCGATTAACTATAGATGTCATGAGTATTAAAACGTATTTTTTTGCATTTATTAATTTCAATAATTTTGCAGACCAGTGATGATGGTGTTAAGTGTGCCAGCTCCACACGGACCGGAAGATGCAGCCCCTCAGTACCAACACATGTTCGTCAACAATACTGACCACAGGTGAATATTTTAATAAAGGTACCGTTTTTTCCCGTGTAAACTATCATGTTAAACCACTGCAGGCCTGTCCAGGCCCTTACTTGCTGGAAAAGCATCCTTTTCCTTAAAGGCACAGTGCAGCTCACAGCCTTCGTTTTGTGTTTTTGTTGCAGCTGAGTGCATTTACAGTTCAAAAATCCTATGGTAGTAAAACAAACCCAAAACTACCCAACGACGACATCTGTAAAAGCTCGACAGTTTCTTGTTCACACGAGTGCATAAATTAACCTAGTTATTACGTTGGTGTTTGGTCGGAGTTCGATTCAACTGAGTGATTCCGGCCTCCATTTTGTTTTACACAAACTCATGATGACGTACGTCTGACATAGTTTGCTTAGTGACGTGTCTTTTTGTGCATGATGTGGTGATCTACCTGATCTAAATTTAGATCCAAAAATAGGCCTAGACCAGCCGTGTCCGAGTACAAAATTAATTTGTAAAAAAATCGCAGTTCTTGACTCTTTGGGTGCAAGTCAATGAAACTTGGTAGTTCTTCTAACGGATAGCTGCCTGAGGTATGACTAAAAGCCCCAGGGGCTCCGTGCACCTGGATTTGACAAGTTCAGTACCTTTAAACAAATAACACATGATAATAGCCTGGCTGGTTCATGCACAGATTCAGAATATTTTGCTGCATTAATTTGGCAGTTTGACAAAGATGTCACTTATAAATAAAATTAATTGGAAAAAAAATCCTACTGTGTACAGAAAACTGGCAGGCTGTAGAGTTTAGGTGTGCGTCCAAGTGGAAGGCTGCTCTTAATCCTACTGTGTACAGAAAACTGGCAGGCTGTAGAGTTTAGGTGTGTGTCCAAGTGGAAGGCTGCTCTTAATCCTACTGTGTACAGAAAACTGGCAGGCTGTAGAGTTTAGGTGTGTGTCCAAGTGGAAGGCTGCTCTAAATCCTACTGTGTACAGAAAACTGGCAGGCTGTAGAGTTTAGGTGTGTGTCCAAGTGGAAGGCTGCTCTTAATCCTACTGTGTACAGAAAACTGGCAGGCTGTAGAGTTTAGGTGTGTGTCCAAGTGGAAGGCTGCTCTTAATCCTACTGTGTACAGAAAACTGGCAGGCTGTAGAGTTTAGGTGTGTGTCCAAGTGGAAGGCTGCTCTAAATCCTACTGTGTACAGAAAACTGGCAGGCTGTAGAGTTTAGGTGTGTGTCCAAGTGGAAGGCTGCTCTAAATCCTACTGTGTACAGAAAACTGGCAGGCTGTAGAGTTTAGGTGTGTGTCCAAGTGGAAGGCTGCTCTTAATCCTACTGTGTACAGAAAACTGGCAGGCTGTAGAGTTTAGGTGTGTGTCCAAGTGGAAGGCTGCTCTTAATCCTACTGTGTACAGAAAACTGGCAGGCTGTAGAGTTTAGGTGTGTGTCCAAGTGGAAGGCTGCTCTTAATCCTACTGTGTACAGAAAACTGGCAGGCTGTAGAGTTTAGGTGTGTGTCCAAGTGGAAGGCTGCTCTTAATCCTACTGTGTACAGAAAACTGGCAGGCTGTAGAGTTTAGGTGTGTGTCCAAGTGGAAGGCTGCTCTTAATCCCATGTGAAAGTCAGGACAGATAGGCGATAGTACACAGGGTTCCGCCCCCCGCGGGTTCCCATATTGGTTGGTGCGAGAAAGAATTTACTCGATGCTCCCCAGCATGTCGTAAGAGGCGACTAACGGATTCTGTTTCTCCTTTTACCCTTGTTAAGTGTTTCTTGTATAGAATATAGTCCATTTTTGTAAAGATTTTTGTCAAGCAGTATGTAAGAAATGTTAAGTCCTTTGTACTGGAAACTTGCATTCTCCCAGTAAGGTCATATATTGTACTACATTGCAAGCCCCTGGAGCAAATTTTTGATTAGTGCTTTTGTGAACAAGAAACAATTGACAAGTGGCTCTATCCCATCACCCCCCTTCCCTCCGTCGCGATATAACCTTGAACGGTTGAAAACGACGTTAAACACCAAATAAAGAAAGAACACAGGGTTCCACATCACGTAGAATTAAGGGTATAATACCCTCTGACCCTCCAAATCACGTACGAGATGCTCTCTGAAGAGGTATAAATTTATACGTAACTGTTTTCTTCCAAATAGGTAAAAAAAACGTACGAGTCAAACGCTGAAAGGGTATAGCCTTTGCTAGTTTACAAGCAACAGCATGCAGGCCGCCTGCTCTACTGAGACCACTAAAGTACACGCCGTGTTCGTGCCACTCCTCTGTCGACACTGGCACGCCGTGAAGCAGAGGTTGCCTCCCTTGTCCTCAAACTGCGCGATATCTTTAAACTGATCATCTCGATGGCACTGTTCGCTTTAGCCTATCCTGTGCTGTCGCCTGCTCAAAATAATGCCTCGCAAAACGAAAGAACAAAAAAATGTATTTTTAACAAGTAAAATGACTATTTCTAAGAATACTCACCTCAATTTAACTATAAGGAGTTACCCTACTTATGAGTATCAGACTGAGTAGCACCTTGCAACCAATAAATGTTCAAGGTTGCTAACTCTTGGCTACTTCGCCAGTGCGCCATTTGTGGGAGTAGTCTCCCCTACCGGCAGTGACCCTCCACGCATGCGCACCATACTCCCTCAGTTCAATTCGAGCTGTTAAGTCAATTGCGGGGAAGGCGGGAGGGTCTGTGGTTAAATTGAGGTGAGTATTCTTAGAAATAGTCATTTTACTTGTAAAAAATACATATTTCTTTCGAATACATCACCTCAATTTAACTATAAGGAGAATAGATAAAAGGACGGGGGGTGACTTACCCTGTCACTCTATTGACTCCTAATCCGACTCAGTTGTTTGACAAACAAACAAACCAGCATCCGCTCCAGATGTGACTGGAAGAAAAGGCAGATATAAGCGGACTGAGTAGCGAGAATCACTGAGTCGGATGAGTGACCAGCTGTGCAGCTGAAATCGCGCCGACTCGACTGAGAGTGGGGCGATCCTGGGAGAGATCTCTCAGGTAGAATTTCCCAAAAGTAGAACTTGATTTCCACCCCACTGCTTGGATGATCTCGCTGACCGCTATGTTCCTGTCAAAGGCCAGGCTTGCCGCTATGGCTCTGACGTCATGAGCCTTAGGACGTGAGGGTCCTGGTAGTGGAATGCTAGCATCCCTGTAAGCTGATCTGATGACTGTCCGCAGCCATGAAGAGATGGTTTGAGGGGAAGTCCGAGGTCGAGATTCAGCAAATGACAGGAAAAGCTGCTGGGAGGAGTCTCGTAGAGATCTGGTCCTCTCCAGGTAGATAGACAAGGCTCTCACAGGGTCATGGAGATGATCAGGAGAGCTCTGATTGACTGGAAGCGGCTTGATAACGATCGACTGGTTGCCTGTCGTAGGTAGCCTATTCTTAGCTACAAATCCTGCTTCAGTTAGTAATAGGACTGACCCATCATTCCTGAATTGAAGGTGATTTGCATCCGCTGCCAAGGCGTGTATCTCACTAACTCTAGCTGCCGAAGCCAGTGCTGTCAAGAAGCACGTCTTGAGAGTAAGGGAACGCAGGGTTGCTACCTGTAAAGGTTCGAAAGAAGCTGAATCTAGCCATTTTAAGACTAGCCCAATATCCCAAGATGGGAACAAGACTCTGGTTCTAGGTCTAGATCTCTCGAAATTGGCCAGTAGGTCTGATAGATCTTTGTCTCTGCCTACTTCAAATCCCCCGTGATGCCTGTAAGTGTCAGAGATCATTGATCTGTAGCCTTTTATGGTTATAGGTGCCAGATTCCTTTCTTCAAACAGCCAAAGGAAGAAATCAGCGAGATGGTGAGGTAAGAGGCAGAGTGGGTCCAGTGATCTTCTATCACACCAATTGGAGAAGACTTTCCATTTTCCTTCATACACCTTTAAGGTGGAGGGCCTTCGTGCCGTAGCAATTCTCTCCAAGATGGGTTCACTGAATCTTCTGCTGCGGAGAGCGGTCCTAATAGAGTCCAAGCGTGAAGCTTGAGGCACGCTGGGTCCTGGTGATATATCCCGGACCTTGGTTGCCTGAGAAGATCCGGTCTCTCCGGCAGTTTTATGGGGGGAGCTGTTGCCAGGTCCAGGAGAAGGGATATCCACGATCTGTTCCAGTTGAGGGGAGCGATCAGGATGATTTGGCACGTTGTTTCTGCGATTTTCTGCAGTACCTTTGGTAGCAGGACCGAGGGGGGAAAGGCATAGGCATACATGTTCGTCCAGTCCAGACTGAGGGCATCTACGGCTATAGCTAGAGGATCCGGTACCGGTGAGACAAAAGTCTGTACCTTGTGGTTCCACCGTGTGGCAAACAGGTCTACGTGTGGAGTCCCCATGGACCGTGTGATCTCCGTGAAGACGTGCGGGTGGAGCGACCACTCCGTGTGGATCACTTGACCTTTTCTGGAGAGTGTGTCCGCCAGTACGTTTAGCCTCCCGGGGATGTGTCTCACTGTCAGGTCTATGTGGTAATCTCTGCACCAGAGTAGTATCTCCCTGACAAGATTGGTGAGTTCTCTGGAGTGGGTTCCACCCTGGTTGCGAATGTATGCCACCACTGTCGAGTTGTCTGACAAGACGAGAACCGGCGAGCCCCTGAGGAGCGCTGTCCAGTGGAGGAGGGCTTTCCATACCGCTCGGAGTTCTAGGAGATTGATGTGAGCCAAGGCCTCCTGTCTCGACCAGATACCGTGAGTCTCCTGGAAATCTGGGAGAAGATGGGCCCCCCAGCCCTCTATGCTCGCATCGCAACATAGCGAGAGCGAAGGCGACAGCCTTTTGAGCGGTACTCCTAGCTCCAGCCATGATTTGTTCGTCCAAACTTCGAGCGCCTGTGCCAGGTTGCTCGAGATGGGAATCAGTACATCCAGGTCCTCTGAGCTCTGCGTCCAGGCATCTGTGAGAGCATACTGGATGGGTCTGAGAAAGATCCTGCCCAATTCCAGGAGGTCTGAGGCCGCGTTGAGCAGGCCTATGAGGCTGAGGAAGCTCCTTGCCGACATGTTTTCCAAACTCAGTGTGGAATTGATGGTGTTGATGATCTTGTCCACCCGTTTGGGGGGCAGGGAAACCCTGTTCTCTGCTGTCCTGAACAGCATACCTAGGTGGGTGAAGGTTTGGGAAGGCTCTAGGTCTGATTTCTCCAAGTTGATCATCCAACCCAGTTTCTGCAGCAGCAAGATCAGAGACTGTAGATCCTTTCTGAGGACGGCTGGGGACTGATGTCTTTGAAGTATGTCGTCCAGGTAGTTTGAAGTGACTGCCTGTGCTTGGTGGCGGTGAATGGCAATCACCTCGTCCATAAGACGTGTGAAGGCCCAAGGGCTGAGGTTGAGACCGAAAGGTAGTGCTCTGAAAGAGAAGACTTGGCCGTTTATGGCAAAGCGAAGGTATTTCCTGGACGCTTTGTGTATTGGTACGTGAAGGTACGCGTCGGACAAGTCTAGGCTGACCCCATAATCGTTTGGTCTCACCGCGTTGCGAACCGTTTTGGTTGTCTCCATCTTGAAGTGTGGAGCGTTGATGAATTTGTTCAGAGAGCTGAGGTCGATAACTGGTCTCCATTGTCCGTTGGGTTTTAGAACGACAAACAGGGTTGAGTAAAAGGCTGGAGAACTTACCTTGTTTACTAGGAAAACAGCTTTCTTGAGTACCAGTGATTGTACCTCGTTGAGGAGGGCCTTTGCTTTCTCTGGATTGTTGGAGACTTTGGTAAAGACGGGGCATGTGGTCAGGGGGGGGTGAGAGGTGAACGATATTCTGAGGCCTTCTGTCACCGTTTGAATTACCCATGCGTCGGTTGACAGGGACTGCCAAACTGGGGCAAAAAGTTGAAGTCTTGCCCCTAGTGCGATGGGTGTACGGGAAGAAGGCTGAGGGGGAAGGGGGGGAAGGGGAGGAGCGCTGGGGTGAGAGTCATGGTCTACGAGCGCCAAACTTGGAGGAGGACCCTCCTCTAGTTCGACCCCCACGCTGCGGTGGCTGCCGCTGTCCTCCTCTCTGTGAGCGTTGAAAGCCCTGCTTCCCACGCCTTCTCGTGTAGAAATCTCTGTTTCCCGTTGCCCGGCGGTCTTTACGAAAGGGCTGTCTCTGTGTAGACTGCTTGGCTGTTGTTGCTTCTTTGGTGAGTGCCTCCTTCATCTTTGCCACTTGTCCTCCAAAGAGGAGCGAGTTGCCGATCGGGCCGGCTCGTAAGGCAAACTTGGTGGCTGGGGTTGCCTTCAGGCGCTCCATAAGCGTGTCTCTCTCGATGAGTTGCATATCACCAATCAGCTGGAGCAGTCCCGCCAGTAAGTTGAGTGATGAATTATTCAACCCAAAGGTGAGGCGGTTGACAGCAACTGTGTCCGTCAGAGAGCTGTTCCTTAAAAGCGTTCCAAGTGCGTTGGAAGCTAGTTCATTGAACGAGGCAGCTTGAACAAGTTGACGCAGGATCCTAGTGAAGTGCTCCCAAGTTCTCTTAGGTAAGACCTGATCCTTAGGTTGACGTTGTACCCCAAAGAATTCTAATTCTCTCTCCGTTTCTGGATTTGTACTGGAGAAAGGGGCATCGGGAGTCTCATACCAGGTCTTCTTGTATTCGACCTCTGTCACGAAGGCTGGTAGCACCGCTTCCGGCTTGTGGGCTGGTCCCGAGAGATGGTTATTAATTTTCTCCAAGATGAGTGCTGCTTGGTTCGACAGAGGGAAGGAGCTGGTTTTTTCTTCCTGTTCGGTGAGAAGGGAAGGCTTAATGGCAGAATTCTTCTTTGCGACCTGTGGAGCAAAGGCCTCTTCAGAAAGAATGCGAAGAATCTCAGCCTTGCACCCCTGCATCAGCCCATCGGTGGTTTTGGTGGGTTCCGGCTCCGATGTCCAGGTGTTTATGTTAGAAGTTGGGGACCTCTCTCTCCAATCGGAGAGGGTTGACCTACGAGAAGGTGAGTCGCCTCTCCTGAAATTCCGTATGGGTGAAAAGGAGCGGCTGTGAGAACGACGGAAGTCAAACGAAGTCCGTTCGTTGTACCAGGAACGTCGCGTATGTGGAGATCTGGAACGTTGACGTTCTGAACTGGGACGCCGGCTTGCTTCCCTAGATAGCCTGTAATAGTCCACGTGAGTCTCCTCAGCATGTTGATTTTGGGCGTGGGAGTGTCGGCGATCATCGCGTGAAAGGCGACTGTCTGCCCTGGAGCGACGCCTGCTATCCCTGGAGGGACCTTGCTCTCCTCTGTGTCGGCTCTGTTCCTGCGAGCGTCCTGTCTCCCTTGAATGACATGAGCTGACCCGAGGTCTCTGACTGGCTGAAGGAGAACGAGACGAACGGCGACTGCGAGGAGAGTGGCGCCGTTCCGTAGACCGTGGACTGCGGGAACGTCTGTCTCTGGAGGACGGGCTGTCGCATCTACGCTCGCGTGAAGGAGGCCTGGTAATTGTGGCAGCTGGAACAGTTGTCCGGCGTGGTAGGACCGCTGAGCTTGTCCGATGATGCGTGGCAGTCAAGGACTTGTCAGCTCTCTTGCGATATCCCGAGAGTCGTGAAGAAGCAGAAATAAGGGACAGTACTTCCGACGGGGTGTTTCTCGTGTCCTTAAGGGGCCTTAAGGAGAGTAGATCTTTCCATGCTTCCAGAGGCCAGGACTGGCAGAGATCACATGGTGCTGAGCTGTGACACCCTGTGCAGCGAGCACAAGTGTCATGGTTATCCTCACACCAAGTGGGCTTCTTGCATTTGACACAGATGCGAGACATCTGTAACAGACTAAGTGACGTTATAATGTCTGTCTTGACAATGCTATAGTGCCTCTTAGCTTTATGAGGTTAGGCAATATCCATATATAGTTGTTATATGACAGGTAAGAAAAAATATTCAGTGAGACAACCTGAATATTCTAAGTCAAGTCCAAGGCTATTGGAAAGAGGTTGAAGGTGTGGCAGAGCCAGAAAAGGTACCCAGTAACCTTACCTTCTATACCTGTTATGCCCGCAAAGGCACAAACAACCACAACCCCTAAAAAAAAATAAAAAAAATGTTTTTATTTATTTATTTTTTTTTTAAAATTTATATATATATATATATATATATAACCTGACATATAGACAAAAAACCCTATAATATGCATGTACCAGATCCTGAAAGGTAGTGGTGTGTGAGATCTTAGGACAGCTCAAAGGTTCTTTAGCAAAGTTGCATCTCAGTGGAGACACGTGCTACGGCCGCCATTTTGTTTACGGCCGCCATTTTGAATCCACAAGGTAGGTGTTACTTTCATATGTTCGTGAGTTGGTTAACAGCAGAGGCTGGCTGTACTTTCCGTTCTGTAAAACAGCGGTTCGATATATAAACGTCTTCTGTGAAGAACAGCCCTTCTCTACTGAAAGAGAATTATTCTTGCTAAGAGTAAGAATAAAGTAGATACAACACATGAATGCCGCATGGCCTGTGTAACTGTATTGGACGAAAACGTCCGAGTTTGGTACCCGCGTGACAGAGAAAAACATCCCTCTGTTGTGCGTCCAATTGATCAACTGTGTGATAATTTATATAGAATAGGAAAGGAATACCCACAGTTTGAAGTCTTGAAGAAGACTAACCAAAAAATACCGTTTGTAAAAACAATCCACGGTAATTCGTCAGTATACGTCTGTACTCGTAGTAGCGAGAATTTGAACTGAGGGAGTATGGTGCGCATGCGTGGAGGGTCACTGCCGGTAGGGGAGACTACTCCCACAAATGGCGCACTGGCGAAGTAGCCAAGAGTTAGCAACCTTGAACATTTATTGGTTGCAAGGTGCTACTCAGTCTGATACTCATAAGTAGGGTAACTCCTTATAGTTAAATTGAGGTGATGTATTCGAAAGAAATATACATTTCATGGATACACCGATTGTCACTCATACCCTGTGAAAAATCTGGAAGGGGTATAAAAACCCTTTACTTTTTTTCGTGAAAGGGTATGAATACCCTTGACTTTTGGGGTTGTGTGGAACCCTGGTACACAATGTTGAGTTTACACCTGGGGGGGGGGGGGGGGGGGGGGGGTGTCTGGTGGTGGTGGTGGTGGTGGTGGTTGGGTGACGGTCTGTCTGCAAACAAATGATTAAAATCTGTTCATTTTTGATTTTAAGACTAAATGCTGCTAGCTGTATGATGTTGTCAGTCTATGTATAGATTGAGCGATAATCCGTACTGTGTTCATTTACTTTTTTTATTTTTTATTTACAGAACGCCGAGCTGGAACATTGCCCCAAATGTAGACAAACAGTGGTTGTTACGCCGCACAGACCCCATGACCCCACAATACAAAATCTTCACAGACCTGCTGCAGAGGCGACGTTTACAGACGCTACAGTCAGTTGACGACCTGGTGGAAAAGGTAAGACTTTTTTTTATACATATGCTATTAAAGGCACAATCTTTTCCATGTTATCAGTCCAACCATCTCAGATTTTGGTTTGTTTGTTTGCTTAACGCCCAGCCGAACACGAAGGGCCATATCAGGGCGGTGCTGCTTTGACATTTAACGTGCGCCACACACAAGACAGAAGTCGCACCACAGGCTTCATGTCTCACCCAGTCACATTATTCTGACACCGGACCAACCAGTCCTAGCACTAACCCCATAATGCCAGACGCCAGGCGGAGCAGCCACTAGATTGCCAATTTTAAAGTCTTAGGTATTACCCGGCCAGGGTTCGAACCCACGACAGTGATGGCGCTAATATGTTTTCAAACTGGTACACAAACTTTTATGATGAAAACTATCCAGAAAAAAAAGGTAGGCTGGTCATTGGAACCAGTTAGAGTCCAACTCAGAGTACTGGTTTTGTTGTCTTACCAGTGAAAAAACCCCGTAGTTCTTAATATCAACCGGTAGGTTATACCGGCAGCCAATTATTTTCCGGTATTTTCTAATTTCAACCGGTAAAATACCGTTAATTACCGGTTAACGCCAATACTGCACGACCTCCCGATCACGGGGCGGACGCCTTACCACTAGGCCAACCGTGCCGGTACCATCTCAGATATGGCCTTTTTACGTGGGATTAGACCGTCTCCTACTTGGACACATACCAAAAATCAACATCCTGATTGCTACCTGTGTAGGGTGGGCATTTTTGGATGAAATAACTTTCCTGATTAATACTAGTGTCGGTTAAGGCCACACAAAAAAATAGTCTGTTTACGGTATCCCGACCGACCCTATTTTTTCGCGCGACCCAAGACTTTTTTGGCATTTGGGGGGGGAAAAAAAAGAAGTTATTTTTGGGCAAAATAACTTAAAACAAGAGGCGAAGCCTTCAAGGCTCACGAAAGAAATCGACAAACAGTAACACAAACTCAATCACTCTGTCACATATACACACACACAGTAAGCATAGGTGACACTGTGCAAGAGTGCGAGACACTAGATCTAGATCTGTCTGTCTGTAGCCTACTTACGGGGACACGACTGCCAGATCGACACTGCGCAGACACTGGAAACACGCTGTGCAGATTAACCTGTAGGAAATCTCCTTTGGTATCTTCCTTATCTATTTTTCTGGAGCTACGAAACCGAACAATCTGAAAACGTCTTCTCCGAATCGGCGAACTGCAGCTCGGTGATGACTGTATATACCACAATCCTTCACGCGATCTGACCTAACCTTGACCCCTGACCTGGTCTACATACCACACACGACACAAACCAGTCACCTGTGTTTACCCCCCCCCCCCCCCCCCCAACAAAAAAAAAAACCACCACCCGTTTTCTTTGGATACACACTTTAACTACATACGTGCCGACGAAATGTTGATCATTGCTTCAATACTTTGAAGCTGTTGCTTGGATAATAACCAGGTAAAATTAGTATTTCGGTGTTCAGTCAAATGTTAAAGTTTCTACCACAGACATACATACAAACGCACGCACGCACGCATGCACAGACAGACAAAAGTTAGCATCGCATAGGCTACACTCACGTGAGCCAAATATGGGTTTTTTGAGGGGGAAAAAAAAAATCTGACCTAACCACCCTATTTTTTTGGCCTATGTTACCGTAAACAGACTATTTTTTTTTTGGCCAAGGCCTCGATCTTTGGTCTTTGACGCATACTTTTTTTTTAATCTGACGCTAAATTTTGTCTGATCCTTCGCTAGTCGACCGTGCATTAGCTTTGATATGTAGATCTTCTGACCATTATATTTTCTGCTTTGGACACAAAGCCAGGGCAACTGGACCTACAGTCGAGATCATTTAACCTGAAAAACGATAAGCCGAAAAAAACCATTACGCGAAAGGTGTTGTCAGTCCCAATCATACCCTTCATAAACCCTTCTAAAAAAACCATCATAACGCGAAATAAAACGATCTGAGACTCACGCAAAAAACGTTTACACGAAGCCGATTCTCGGTCTCTTGCACCACCAAACAACTGGTTTTTTTCAACTTGTAGCTTCCAAAGCGAGAAGTGTTCACGTGTTTGCACGGCCCATTGAAAGAAAGAATGAAATGGTCGACGTAAACTTAGACTTTATCACAAAGTCGGTACAGCTCTCTTGTGGTGTTTGCTTCTTGCGCGTGCATATTCTTCCCGATAATTCCATAATCTCTCACTTTAGAAATTGGAGCAGATGGCACACAAATGTCACGGTGTATCAAGATTCTGAAGCCACTTCCGAAAACACTCTACGGCTTACGCGCGTTTGCTCGGTTGGTCAGCACCGATCAACTCTGTTGAAGCGTTTATACTTAAAACGGGTATCTTCTATGCTTTAATCATTTCATCACTTCATTGGCCCGTCAAAACACGGAAAAAAGCGGCTTCCTTTGGAAATAGAGCCTTTTATTCGCTGTCAGAGAAATGTAGCGACCCGAAAGTCAGACTCCTGCGAAGTTAACAACAACAAGACGCGGGCTGTATTCTTACACAAAAGAGTACTTCCGTTCAAACCGAAAGCTGAAACCGAATCGCGTCAGCAGTTCAAACGAGTTCGCGAACATTGCTGCTAGTAAACCGATTTCAAAATAGTTTGATCATTTTCGTTATCGCGAAAAAACGTTAACTCAAAAAAATATTGGTCCCTTTCATTTCGTGTAAAGCGATCTCGACTGTATACATGTCTTCAATCCAGGTCCAACTGATGTTTTGTCTTCTGAGGCCGGGAACATCCCTCTACTTGTCCTGTTTAAAGAGATGGCTGTACATGATGTGTGGTGTGGCACAGTGTGTGTGTGTGTGTGTGTGTGTGTGTGTGTGTGTGTGTGTGTGTGTGTGTGTGTGTGTGTGTGTGTTTGTGTGTGTGTGTAAGTTGAGATCTTCCCATGTTGATTGTACATGATTTATTGTGTGTTGTCTATCTATGACTATGTGTTGTTGTAAGTTTATTGTTTTGCTGGAATGTATATATGTATTTGATTTTATGTTATGTTAAATAGTAATATGTAATGCGCGGAGAGCATATCGCATAGATTTCTGTGGTATGAGCGATATCATTATTATTATTATTTTTATTGTCTGCATGTTGGATTCAGGTTTACTATGAGCTGACCATGCTAGACGAGCTGGACAACACATACATCATATACACTTCTGACCACGGCTACCATCTCGGTCAGTTTGGCCTCATCAAGGGAAAGTCGTTAGCCTATGACTTTGACACTCGCGTCCCTCTCATCGTCTCTGGTCCTGGCGTCAAGCCTGGCATAAGGTGACTGTGTGTGTGTGTGTTCTTGCGTGTGGTGAGTGTGGGGATGGGGGGTTGGTGAGAGTGAGAGGAAGCAAGAGAGAGAGAGAGTGTGTGTGTGTGTGTGTGTGTGTGTGTGTGTGTGTGTGAGAGAGAGAGACAGAGGGAGTGTGTTTGAGAGATTGTGTGAGAAAGAGCATGCGTTTGTGCTTGGTGATGTGAACTCAGAAAGTATGTTTTTATATAAATATATAGTTTCAGCCACTGTTATTAGTGACTGTTAAACTGAAATTAATGCTAACAGCAGGAACATCTTGAGCAATACATAATGACTGATTGTTTTTATTTTTTCTCAGAATTTCCAATTTAGCGGCCAACGTGGACTTGGCACCGACATTGTTGGACATGGGTGGCGTCCCAGTACCAGACCACATGGACGGTACTTCACTGCTGCCCCTCCTAAGGGCTTCGCAGGACCCTCAAAGGTCAGTACACAGTGGTGCAGAAATAAAAAAAACACCACAACAAACCTGTTTTGTCGACCTTACTCGAGTGGCACAGTGGTTAGAGCGCTTGCTTCTCACGCTGGAGGTTGTGGGTTCGTTCCCCACCCGGTGTGAACACAAACACCCAATTTTTCTGAGCGCTCTCAGTCCACCCAGCCACCCAGGGCCAGGGAGGGTGAGGAGTGGGCACCGCCCTCATAAAGCTGGCTTGAGATTAGTTGAGATCTCTAACTTCTCACTCCCCTACGACAAAAAATGATGCAGTGAAACTGAATTCCAGTTAAGGGGAGGCACTGGTGTTAAAAGTGATTTTTTTTGTTTCTTAACTCTTGGGTCAACAAATGTTTCAGAATTTAAGTACTCAGTCCATCTCCTGAGAAAATGAAAAAAAATAAAAATTTGGACCATCGGTTGCCATGGTAGCAATCCAAGATGGCCGCCAAACTGCCCCTTTTTAAAACCCTAAGGCTTTTTTAAAACTGCATGAAATTTTGTTTTGATGCTTGTTATTTATACTTTAGCACAATGCCGAGAAACTGATAGAGTCGTTTTTTGATATCTCAAGTCATTTAAAAAATATCAGTGATGAAAGTGAGTGATGTTGAGTTTCATGAAAAAACGCCCCCCAAAACGGTATAACTTCTCAATAAATATTTTTTTCAAGAAATCACTCTATCAGTTTCTGCAAAATAACACACTCAAGATGTATGCAAAGTTTCAACAACGCAAGTTCATAAGAAAAAAAGCCTTAGGCTTTTGAAGTGACAAAAAAGTAGTTTTGAGAAAATACACAAAACGCGAAGAAAATGTATTTTTTGTACACAAACGTTTATGAAACATGTAACAAAACAACACTAACAAAACAACAAGTCTTGCTTAGTTCCACAAAAAAACAGAAACTAAATTCAACAAAATTTAAAATAACAACACCCAGTGTTCTGCAAGCACCAAGGAAACTGTTCGAAGGTCACAATGATCAACTCTCATCCGTTATGTTCACGCTGCGTAAAGTATGCCCATCCATAACTCCCAACTTGTTATCAGTGAAGCCTTTTATCTTGGACCTCTTTTGGACTTGCTTTGAATAATCAGGGAGTCATATGACAGTGTCCTTTACTTTCTATACTACAATTATTTGGGTTGACTTCTGTGAATTGCCTTGCAATGCCATGGGTACTTTGGAAGCTCCTCTCCAGCTTCTGCATCTGTAGAGACAACATAAATTCAAAATTAATATATGTCTATGACAAACTCATATACTGCTATTCACATTTTCCCAACAATGACCCCCCCCCCCCCCCCCCCCTTACACACACATTTGAAAAAAGGTATTCTAATATTGTGATACATGGTAACACGATATTTGGGCGCATGCATATGTCAGTGCTGATAGTCAAGCAGTGAACAAAAAGATGTTGACAAATCATGTGAATGGTACTATTAGGCAGTGCTGATCTGGTTTACAGCTATTGCACATACATTGCATGCAGAAACCATATGGTCTGCATGGGACGTATGACCACAAGCAATGTTCACTCACTGGGCCATGTGAATGCATGTTTGTTTGAGCCACAAGAAAACTGTGATCACAGGAGCAAGCTATATATAATATGCTCGAGAAAATAAATGAGGAAAGAACAGATGTTTTGCCCCAACACTGACAAACCTTGTGACAACCAAGCTTCACAGTAGCAGCACATAACTGACTAAATTTGCATCCTATTCAGTTTCTTTGCATCAGGGTGTTGTTACTTAGATTCTGTTCTTCAGCATAAAACAGTCACACACACACACACACACACACACACACATAACCAAACAAATATATAAACTTCTACATGTTTGTCAAAAGAAGAAAAAAATACATACCTAGTCCTACTACCATCTTGCTTATCAGCTGCTTGGAATCTTCCCTGCTCTGCTTGGGCTAGTATTCACTGCACCAGATTTCCCAGGAGATGCAAGTTGCACCATGGCTGAACATAGTCATTTTTGTATTGATTGTTCTTTTTCTAAGCAGTTTATTTGCTTTTTTCAAGAGAAAAGATATAGGGTCTGCCTTCTCGTTGCCATAAATGGCAAACTCCGTGTTGTCCTTTTTGCCGTACGCATTCCGCTCCGCAACTCTAAAATAAGTCGTGGCTCAAAACACTCATGGCAACGTGCTTCAAACGTACACCACCGGTGGTGATTTCTTGCTCCATCTCAGCTGTTGCAAGGGAAGCAGCATAGTTTCCAGCCAATTTTCATTCTGGACGAAGAAGAATGCACAAACTTGATCTTCCGATTCGTTCGTAGCAATAGCAGACGACACTATCGACTCGCACTTTCTTTTTAAACTTCTGTCACGCCAGCCTCTGCAACTGATCTGATTTTAGTCGATAATTATCTCCTTTGCGTGTCAAGCACTGAAATCCGGGCAAAACGTGTGATAAACTGAAGTTTCCACAAAGATATCCAAGGAAAATCGCAGCTGTAGATGTTTCACATCGCCTTTGGCGAGACCTGGCGGAAATCAAGAATATTGCATTCTGGGAAGGCCGAATCGAACCGAACGAGACCGAGCATAAACGAAGTTTAATATCCGCGATTCGATTGGTCAGTAGACAAAAATGTTCACACGGAATCTCCCGGAATCTTCATCGGTTGTCTTCGGCTCATTGGAATGTCTTCTAGTTGCTGTTACTAACGGCGCGAAATCTGTAAACGGAAATTCCCGTTGTCCGCGGTATGAACTGATTGTAGCAAAGAAAAGACAACTCATTCCAGTCATGCTAACGTGACCACCGTTGACGATGTGTTTGACTCACATTCACCTCTCAAACATACGCATTTTTTTTGCTGTTTTGTGTTTGTTCAATACACAATTGCATACACATACATTGTTCATTTAGCCGTTTTGACCGTTTATGATTAATTCTGATCTAAAATCAGTACATCAGAGTAACCAGAAGAGGTTCAAAATCCAGAATCAGAAAGAAAACCGAAATGACCAGGGAACAAAAAAATCACTTTTTTCACTGTGGTGTCTGCCCTTAACTGGACTTATGTTGATGTTTGCAATTGATAACTGGGAACGGAAATATGGCACTGTATATTTATAGATATAATCATGGGTGAAAGTAGCCCGTCAATTGACTGAAATCCGTCAATCTGAAAATAAGTCTGACGGAAATTCCGTCAATCTGCAATTTTGAAGAAAAAAATTGTTTTTTAAAAAATTTTTTAAACCGAAACTACTTGCGGAACACGTTTTCGAACTGCTATAGTGAACCGGTTGCAGTGTGCCCGGGTTGGAATTCATGAAAGTAAAACTGTGTGTGATAAGTTTGGTGCTTGAAACTCAAGGGCTTTTCCTTGAGAACTTTGCACTATAAGTATAAGAGATGCTACTGCTTAGTTGCTACTTTGTGCAGTGCTACATCATGCTGTTTGCATGTGTGACATTCTGTTTCATCATTTATTTCAATGCCTGTCTGGCAATGTTTGCTTCTTATAATCAAATATTTCGAACTTTTATTTCAGTTGTTCAGTTGTTCACTTTCTATTTCATGTAGTATGGCTGTTGTCAATGTTAATTGTTGTCAATTGTGTCGTTGTGTTGGAAGATGCAAGTGTGAAAGGATACAATTACAAAAGAAAAATGATTACTTCTGTGAATTGTTTTGATTTTGTTTACCCTTTTTACCATATCATTAGAATCTGAAGGTATTTTTTTGACCTGCATGATAGTGTATCATTTGGCCAGGAAAGGCCACAAAATCACAATGAATAATGCAAAAATTCGTTTTCGGGTGGGGGGCGTTGCCCCCCTGGACCCCCTAACGGGGCCCTGCCCCGTACCCCGCCAGGGCCTGGGCGGCCCCTGGACCCCTGCCTCAAAAAAAATTCAGTCAATTTGATTTTCCTAGGTTTCACCCATGTATAATTATGGTGCAATGACATACTGTTTGAAAGAGATACATTCGAAATTGTGGAAACCTATCAAATCTTGTTTATGTATTGCAGATCAGACCACAAGGACTTTGTCAGACCTGACAAGCCGTGGAGAGACAGTATCCTGCTTGAAAGAGGGTAAGCAAATAGGAGGCTGTGTTTCTTGTTCTTTTTCCTCTTCGATCATGGGCTCAAACTCTCACGTTCACTCATGTTTTTTGCACTAGTGGGTTTTTACGTGTATGACTGTTTTTACCCGGCCATTTAGGCAGCCACGTGCCACTTTCGGAGGAAGCATGCTGGGTATTTTAATGTCTTATCCACTTGTCCACCGCACCGTCAGGGTTGTGTTTGTCGTGTTTGTTATATTTTTTGTTTGTTTGTTTATTCAATTGCTCCTTTCCTTTTGTATGCTATATGGGACAACATTAAGGTTAGTAATGTGTAGTACGGTGATGGCTGAATCAGTGAAAATTATACATTTTAGTGTTATCTTTGATCTCTCGAAAATGGCGTATGGCTGGCTACCCCCCGCGGGTTAGGGGGAGTCCCATATTGGTTGGGACGAGAAAGAATTTACCCGATGCTACCCAGCATGTCGTAAGAGGCGACTAACGGTTCTGTTTCTCCTTTTACCCTTGTTAAGTGTTTCTTGTATAGAATATAGTCAATGTTTGTAAAGATTTTAGTCAAGCACTATGTAAGAAATGTTAAGTCCTTTGTACTGAAAACTTGCATTCTCCCAGTAAGGTCATATATTGTACTACGTTGCAAGCCCCTGGAGCAATTTTTTGATTAGTGCTTTTGTGAACAAGAAACAATTAACAAGTGGCTCTATCCCATCTCCCCCCTTTCCCCTATCCCATCTCCCCCCTTTCCCCGTCGCGATATAACCTTGAATGGTTGAAAACGACGTTAAACACCAAATAAAGAAAGTAAAGAAAGAAAGTATGGCTGGCTAAATGACAGTCTGGTTTGGTACATGTATTTTGAAAGTTGTATTGATTAAAAAACCACACATTTCCAGTGCATGCTTATCTTCAAGCTGTCTGTTGTACAGGAAAGTGTCTGAAAAGATGCGAAAGATTCGAATGCGAGAAAAACACAACACTCTGATGCAGCAGAATCAGAATAATCTGCATCGCTATCTGCAACCCAAACAGAAGAAGGTTCTACGACAGTGCTCCAACCCCAAGAAAATGCTACTGCGTCCTTGTAAACCTAACCAGGTTAGCAGAATATGTTCTTGCGTTTAGAAATTTAGGTGTTTGTGTATGTGTACGTACACGTGTCGGTATCTGTCGATGTCTTGTCATGTATTAATGTTACCAGTACTTCTATTACAAAATGCTTTGACTTTGAGTTTTAGTAGCTAGGCTATTCTTTGATACAGCGCTTTGACAGAACCACTATTCATTGTTATAATTATGTGATGGATACTGTGTGCTTTTTGTGGCGTTGATGGTGACGATTGTGATTTCGGGGGAGGTCGGGAGGGAGCCTTATGATATTGTTGTTGTTTTGGGTGTAAATATGTGTGTGTGTGTGTGTGTGTGTTTGTGTGTGAGAGAGAGAGAGAGAGAGAGACAAGACAAGACAAAATCTTTATTATCGAGGGTAATAGATAAGCAAGAATATTGCTTTTTTACATCCAGCCCTCGCCCTAATAGAGAGAGAGAGAGAGAGAGAGAGAGAGAGAGAGAGAGAGAGAGAGAGAGAGAGAGAGAGAGAGAGAGAGAGAGAGAGAGAGAGAGAGAGAGAGAGAGAGAGAGAGAGAGAGAGAGAGAGAGAGAGAGAGAGAGAGAGAGAGAGAGAGAGAGAGAGAGAGAGAGAGTATACAATGAGTGTACATATGTGATGGACTCTCTGTTACTGTGGTCTAGAGTAATCAGCTTCTTATGTTTATATTTACCTTAGTTACAAGATCAGGATCCAGCCAATAAACCCATGTCATTTTTGACTCACATGCGAAGCAAAAGTGACGTCCGGAAAACTTTAACATTGGATATTTCTTGGACACTATTCAGTCTATCGGTACCAAATTTGGCAAGATGGTGTATGATGACAAGGCCCCAAAAAACATACATAGCATCTTGACCTTGCTTCAAGGTCAAGGTCGCAGGGGCCATAAATGTTGCCTAAAAAACAGCTATTTTTCACATTTTTCATATTTTCTCTGAAGTTTTTGAGATTCAATACCTCACCTATATATGATATATAGGGCAAAGTAAGCCCCATCTTTTGATACCAGTTTGGTTTACCTTGCTTCAAGGTCAAGGTCACAGGAGCTCTTCAAAGTTGGATTGTATACATATTTTGAAGTGACCTTGACCCTGAACTATGGAAGATAACTGTTTCAAACTTAAAAATTATGTGGGGCACATGTTATGCTTTCATCATGAGACACATTTGGTCACATATGATCAAGGTCAAGGTCACTTTGACCCTTATGAAATGTGACCAAAATAAGGTAGTGAACCACTAAAAGTGACCATATCTCATGGTAGAAAGAGCCAATAAGCACCATTGTACTTCCTATGTCTTGAATTAACAGCTTTGTGTTGCATGACCTTGGATGACCTTGACCTTGGGTCAAGGTCACATGTATTTTGGTAGGAAAAATGTGTAAAGCATGTGAGTCGTATGGGCTTTGCCCTTCTTGTTTCTTTAAAATATCATACACCCTTTTCACACAGAAATGGTACTGCGAAAAAGACCACAAGGGTCGAACCCGCCTGCACAAGTGTCGCCATTCCAACCGGGAGCGAAACTACAATGCCAACACAGTGCTGTACCAGAACGACCAACCCCAGACGTGCATGTGCCGGGATGGGAGGAAAGGTCTCAGAATCTACTCTTCATCGTCAGCACACACCTCTTTGTCGGGCGTTACATCTTCCATTCCTAGGAGACGCAGACGTCGACGTTTGCGTCAGCAGGAGAAAAGAAGTGAGGATAATTTATTGTTAAAAATGTTGTTTAGCTTGCGTGCATGCACACTCTTGCACATCACCGTGTGTGAGCATACATACATGCATGCAGCTTAGTAAAAATGATGTTTAGCCAGGAAGAAGAATGTTGCACATACATGCATGCAGCTTAGTAAAAATGATGTTTAGCCGGGAAGAAGAACATTAAATTACATATTCTTACTCCAATTCTCATAAATGCATTGACTTCAGTCTCACAATCACATGCTAGATGTCGAAAAACCACTCAAATTACCTGCCCTTAGAAGGGTGGTAACCAAGCTAAAAAGAGACGCCATAGCCGTTGCTATGTACTGACCTTGCTCGGCTACCCATAACACCCTGCGCACCACGTGAGCGCCAGCATCCGGAATAATCATTCTCAACTTTCGACAGCACACGGTGGACGTGTCGATTTTTGTCACTCACTTTTGGCCTTCGCATGCCGGCTTGTCCGTGAGACTAGCTGTTTCTTGTGGGTCTACCTGTCCATCTACCTTTTAGTGTGATTAAAGGGGCCGCTCTCCAAGAGGTGAAGAGACGGACCCCTGTCCCTGCTTGGGACTTGTTTTTGGTTTTGGATTTCTTGTGTTCGTCGGCATTTGAGCCTTTACAGGCTGCCAGCTTGACAAATTTAACGCGCAAGACTTTGTTCCTTCTTCTCCTGGCCACTGCTCGTAGGGGCAGTGAAATTCATGCCCTTTCGAGGTTGCCAGAGGATATCGCTTTTGATCGCGTTCATTTTTACAATTAGTCAAGTTTTGACTAAATGTTTTAACATAGACGGGGAATCGAGACGAGGGTTGTGGTGTGTGTATGTGTGTGTATAAAGCGATTCCGAGAAAACTGCTGGTCCGATCTTCCTGAAACTTTACATGACAGTTCCTGGGTATGATATCCTCAGACTTTTATTTTTTTTTTATATACAGCTTTTTGTGAAAGTTGAGGCAGCACTGTCACACCCTCAATTTTCAACCAAATTGATTGAAATTTTTGTCAAGCAATCTTTGACAAAGTCCAGACTATGGTATTGCATTTCAGCTTGGAAGCGTAAAAATTAGTTAATTAAATTACATATTACTTACGCCAAATCTCATAAATAGCAATTTACTTCAGTTGAGTGCTAAAACGTTGAACACGCTTCCCTGGTTACACAAAGGGAAGCTACTCCGCCAAAGAAAACATCACGTAACCATGGTCACCAGACCACGTGATCTATGAGGGTAAGCTCCCCTTGAAGCCACGTGACACGCGGCCGCCATATTGTTCTCACTTCTCTTCCAACGCCTGAGCTGCTCAGACGTGTTGGATTCACGCTCCGGGCTTTCGTTGCCCTTTTCAGCTTTGGTGGGCTGATTTTTTCCCTGGTTTCTCTGCATTCCTTACTCACGGGTGAGACCTTTCTGCTTTAGTATTTTGGCTAGGGAATTTTTAGTTGTAGAACTTGTTTTCTAGAACTTTTTCGGTGGCAACATGTCTGATAAAGACGCGTGGCTCTACGTCGGTGGAGACTGATACACCTAAGCGGTCGGCGAAGAAAGCTAAAGCTAAGCCTACTGTGCATGTTGTTGACCCAGCCACTTCGGCTACATTTAGTGTAGTCATTGATCCGCCTACTGTTTCACCGGGGCGTTCTTCACCTCCTGAACTTAACAGAATTTTGGCTAGCAACGTTCCTTTAGACAAAGAGCAGATGTTCCTTTTAGTTTTAGACAAAGAGCAACGTTCCTTTTAGACAAAGAGCACATTTTTCAGACTTTTGCGGGTCAGTTGAAGGATATTTTTGTGGAGGAACGGAGAGCTGCTTGTCTCCTTGCTTCCAAACTTCCCTCTAGGGTTGTCGGTGTGGAGTCGTTGTCAAGTTTGCAACTTCCTTCTGCCACTGTTACGTCGGCTGACGTTCTAGATGGCTCTCAGACTGCCGGTCTTGACGAGTGGCCATTTTCGTGCAAGGACCTGTCTTCCGGTTTCCCTAACCGACAAGGTATGTCTGGTCGAGCACAAGTAGTCAGCTGCCGTTCCGCGGCAGTGGGTGACGAATGTGACTCAAGTGCGTCCAACAGCGGGAACTTCCTCCCGTCTCGAGGGCGTTACTTGTGCCATCCCACAGGGAGTGTGTCGAGATCGTGAAATTCCTCACTTTTCTTCGACTGCACAGGCATATTCACTTCCGCTTGCGGAACAGGAAGAAGACATTGACCAGATGTCAGGAGAGGCTTACACTTCCGGTGGACGCCCTCACTCGTTTCCGGTTACCGCTGACAGTGACGCTTGCCGTACTGGACGCGGTTTCATACCGGAAGACTGCGCTGTAGCGCAGGATGCTTCTTCGGTTTACGGAAGTACTACTTCCGTTCAAGATGAAGAAAGTTTCCGGTTACCGGCGAAGTTTCACCTTTCCATTGCTTTGGCAGCAGAGGTGACTTCGAGATACTTTCCGGAGGGAGTGGTCTCAGCAGCGGATGCGTCCTCAGCAAGGCTCTACGCTCATGCAGTCTTTACCCGGAGAGATAATTTCCTCTTGGAGTCTCGGCTGCATGATCGTAGAACGATTGACTCTCTACGCACCTCTCCTTTTACAGAGGATGCTCTTTTGGGTCCTTTGTCTCTGGATGCACTGCACAAGGAAACACAAGAGGCAAAGGACTTGGAGTTTGCAAAGTTTACACAACGCTCTGCTAGTCAACATACCAAACAATCTGGTTCAGCTGCCCACATGGCCTCTTCGGCTAGGGACGGCTCCAAACAATCTTCCGGTCCTACTAGAGGCCGCGGAAGGGGTGCTCCTTATCCAAATAAGAAGCCCTCCTTCGGCAAGTCTCGGGGGTCTGGGCGCAAGCCTAACCCCCAATGATGCGTCCCCGATCAGATTATCCCTACAGCCTCCATCCCTGTGGTGGCGGGCGGCCCGTCTCGGGCTCTCTGTTGTTGGATACAGAATGTACCCAGTCAATGGATCGTAGGGATAATCAGATCGGGGTTCCGGCTTCTCTGGCGAGAGGGCAAAGCACCTCTTACCAGAGTTCTACCCCAGTTTTCTTTTTCGGCCAACAAAGAATCGGTCAGGGTTATCAACGCCGAGATTCTGGCTCTTTTACAGAAACAAGCTGTGGAGGAAGTGATCGATCATTCCTCCCCGGGCTTTTATGGTCGGATTTTTGTGGTTCCCAAGGCATCAGGGCGGTGGCGTCCAGTTCTGGACCTATCCCACCTGAACGCTTTTCTGAGAGACATCAGATTTATGATGGAAACTCCAGCGACGGTCCGGGACGCCCTTCGCCCGGGCGATTGGGTCACGTCTATCGACCTTACGGACGCTTATTTCCATATCCTCATTCACCACATGGACAGAAAGTGGCTGCGTTTTCGGTGGGGAGACAAAGCTTATCAGTTCAGGGCCCTGCCCTTCGGTCTTTCGCTAGCACCATGGATCTTTACAATGGTTGTAAGGCAGCTTTGTGCTCTGATCAGGCAAAGGGGCGTACGGCTTCGGGCGTACTTAGACGACTGGCTCATCCTGCACCAGTTTCAGGACCTTTGCCTATCCCATACTCACATCGTCCTGCGTCTAGCCCTAGACATGGGAGTTGCGATCAATCAGGCCAAGTCGGATCTCTCTCCTGCCCAGGTGTTCACCTATCTGGGCATGAGATTCGACACAGTGGCTTCGACAGTTCGGCCTTCTCTCAGGAGAGTGACCAAGCTTCAAGACTTAATTCGGAAGCTGGACAAACAGCAAAGAGCGCCAGTGAGGCTTCTTGCATCCATTTTGGGACAAATGGAATCCATGGCCAAGCTTGTTCCCCTGGGACGGGTGCACAAGCGCCCTTTCCAGGCAGCGCTCTCAGCGGCTTGGCATCCGGCTTCCCAAGGATGGCAGATGTCGGTGCCGATTCAAGGGTGGTTCCATCGCACAACCAGTCAGTGGCTGCAGATGGACTGGATCACACAGGGTGTACCTATTGTCCCTCCTCCCTCCAGTGCAGATCTTTGCACAGACACGTCCCTTTCGGGATGGGGTGCTCACCTGGGACAGCATATGGCTTCAGGACTCTGGAATGCTGTTCAGGCGGAAGCTCACATCAACAGCCTAGAACTAGAGGCAGTCGCTCAGGGTCTTCTGCCGTCGCGATATAACCTTCGTGGTTGAAAACGACGTTAAACACCAAATAAAGAAAGAAAGGGTCTTCTGGTTTTGCTGCCTCACCTGCAGGGCAGACATGTTTGCGTCCTCACGGACAATACCACTGTTGCTGCTTATCTCAACAATCAGGGCGGGGTACGCTCTCCCTCCCTGTCGTTCCGATCTTGCCAGATTCTGATCTGGTGCCAGCAGCATCGAATCACGTTTTCCGCGAAACATCTCCCAGGCCGTCTCAACGTCCTGGCAGATGCACTGAGCCGGTCTTCACATGTCTTATACACGGAGTGGACCATCACTCATCATGCTCTTCAGCGCCTTTGGGCTCACTTCGACAAAC
This sequence comes from Littorina saxatilis, assembly GCF_037325665.1. Classification (NCBI taxonomy): domain Eukaryota; kingdom Metazoa; phylum Mollusca; class Gastropoda; order Littorinimorpha; family Littorinidae; genus Littorina; species Littorina saxatilis. The sequence continues at coordinate 29,979,748 of NC_090255.1, read as the reverse complement.
CAATGATCGATCTGTTCGCGACACGGTTCTCAAAGAGACTACCTCTGTTCGTCTCACCGTTTCCGGACCCGGAGGCATGGGCGGTGAACGCCCTGGAGTTGGATTGGTCGGGTCTATCGGCCTTCGCATTCCCTCCACTGTCCCTACTCGGAAAAGTGCTCAGAAAGGCAGATCTCGAACGCCCTTCTCTCGTTCTCGTAGCTCCAATGTGGACCAGCCAACACTGGTACCCGGATCTGCTCCGTCTTTCTCAGGGCTCTCCCGTCCCACTAAATCTAGTCAGGGGAGAGCTTCTGCAACCCAGAACGGGCGTGCTTCACGAAAACTCGCAGTCTCTACAGCTTCACGGCTGGAGGTTGTTAGGGACGCACTCAAACACTCTGGCGCTTCAGACATGACTGTTTCATTGGTTCAGGAGGCACACAGAACTTCTACCAGATCTGTTTACTCCTCTCATTGGACCGCTTGGACTGATCGTTGGTGTGCTTTGAACGGAGTCAACCCAGTGGCTCCTAGGTCAATGCAAGTTGCTAACCATTTGTCATGGTTGTCTTCACAAGGTTGTTCGGCCTCTTCGCTTAAGGTCAGAAGGTCGGCTATCTCGTCGACGCTAAAGCAGTTAGGAGATACTATCAATCTTGGCGGAGCTAGTCTCGGTGCTGAAAGGCGCCTCGATTGTAGACTTTAAGTCTAAAATACCAGTCCCTGCATGGGATCTCTTCTATTCTTGAATTTCTGAGATCGTCGCAGTTTGAGCCTCTGCATGCTGCAAAACTGCCAAATCTAACTCGCAAAACACTCATGTTGCTTTTACTAGCCACGGCCAGAAGAGGTAGTGAAGTGCATGCTCTATCCGGCCTACAAAGAGACATTTCTTTTCAATCAGATGGTTCCAATTATCTCTTCATTTTAGACCAGACTTCCTGGCTAAGAATCAAAGACCCGATCAGCAATCTCCAGTGATTACGATCCCTCCACTGTCTAACATTTTAGCACCTCATGATCCCGATCTTGTTAACTGTCCTGTTCGTGCGTTAAACATTTATTTATCTTGCACGAATCCCATCAGATCCAGCAATCAGAAGTTGTTGTTTATTTCCACAAACACTACCCGAAACAAAGACATTGCTAAGTCTACATTGGCTAAATGGGCTTCCACCCTAATTAAACAAGCTTATGTGTGGTGGCAGCAAAAAGAAGGTGGGGAGGCGACTCAGTACGTCCTGCCTCTGTCTTCAGCGAGGACTCATGAAACTCGCGCATGGGCCTCTTCACTTGCTGTCCTGAAGTCCAGACGGCTCTCTGAGGTTCTTGGTGCTGCATACTGGAAGTCAGAAGACATCTTTCTGAACTTCTACCTGAGAGACGTGGCGGGTTCCCGTCCTGATGGATGCAGCATTCTACCAGCAATGGTAGTTGCCGGGCAAGCTCTTCCTAGATCCTAGGGTGAGTAATCCCTCCTCCTTTAGTAGCATTCTGCTATTTATGAGATTTGGCGTAAGTAATATGTAATTTAATCAAAAATTTCAAGAGTAAATTTTCATTTGATTACTATACTTACCCAAATCTCATACCAAATACCCTCCCACCTACCACGCTATAAGCTTGCTCAGGCTTGTCAAGAAGTGAGAACAATATGGCGGCCGCGTGTCACGTGGCTTCAAGGGGAGCTTACCCTCATAGATCACGTGGTCTGATGACCATGGTTACGTGATGCAGACCTGTTTACCCTTACGATTTTGGCGTAATTTATTACGATTTTCTGCAAAAAATACGCCATTCCGCTATCCGTGTCAAGACTACGATTTTCATAAATAAAAAAAATGTAAAAACAAATTTTTTTTTTAATTTTTTTTTTTATCAATTCACATGTTTGGCATTGTTTTTTTCAATGGCAAAATGGGGTGAAAAAGCACAGCACTGACCAGAGATCATGTCTGTCTGATGAGACGCTGGAGAGCCTTATTCTAGTGGTGAAGTCTCGCCCTCACTCATTCGGCAAGCGCAAGTACAGTAGAGAAGCGCTTGACACACTGAAAAAGGCCTACTACGAGCAAAAGAATCAGTGATGCATGTGCTTTTGATGTGATCTTCTTTGAAATTATGATGACTACAAAAACTGACTGATCATGATGTGTTTTGTTTGTGAATGATGGATATAATGTGCATGATTGCATTTCGCAGACACAGTTGTCATGTGCGTTGTAATTGGCGACGAATGCTGGATGATTACTATTTTTGTGCCAGGATTACTATTTTTGGGGCTGAGCATTACTCCAAAACACTTATGGGGGTAAACAGGTCTGCGTGATGTTCTCTTTGGCGGAGTAGCTTCCCTTTGTGTAACCAGGGAAGCGTGTTCAACGTTTTAGCACTCAACTGAAGTAAATTGCTATTTATGAGATTTGGGTAAGTATATTATTATTAATCAAATGAAAATTTACTCTTGAAATTTTTGATTATTTTGCTCATTAAAGTTGTCATTAATATTGAATTTTTAATTACAGATTTAAAAATGATTGCATTCTACTCTTCACCTTATCCTGAATTAAAAAAAATATGGAGATATGTCATGTCTGAAAATGGGCTCACACTTAAAGAAAATAGGTAAATTAGGTACTACGTTGGCATGCTTCGCGGAGAGTCGAGCGTGACCCATCTTAGTACTTTTTCAGCCTGCAGGTGTTTTGACCAAACCTTCATAGCCTCACTGATGACCATCCGATTTGTTCTTAAAGTAGTTGTATAAGTACCCACGCTCACAAGCACACACATGCAAGCTCAGAAAGTTAAAAAGAATACAGAAAAGCGCGCTTTCCTGCTGAGTGCAATACGCTACCGCACTAAACTGGCTTGTCAATTTCACTTCGTTTTGCACGTGAGCGATTTCCTTGTCGCGGGGATTGACGAAGCTGTATTGTCTTGGTGTAAAAATGCAGTGCGTTCAGTTTCATTCCATAAGTTTGACAGCTTGACTAAATGTAGTAATTTTGCTATACGCGACTTGTTATTCATTAATGTTTCGCTTTACGCAAATTGTTTTCATTCCAGAAGCACGCGAGAGATTGGTACGGCAACGAAGATCAGTGATGCAGGGTACACTGAGGATTAGCAGAGGTTACGAAGCAGACCCTCTTGATCAAGCTACAGGTATGTGAGACTTGTCAGCTTTCTTGTCACGTCTGTCAAAACTGTCAAAATCACCTTAGAAAGGCGAACCCAGGTTCAAATCTGTGTACACCTAGTGAAATTGCAATGAGTGTGTGTGTGTGTGTGTGTGTGTGTGTGTGTGTGTGTGTGTGTGTGTGTGTGTGTGTTTGTGTTTGTGAACACACATACATGCATGCTTATTAAAACATTTTGAGATGAACTTAACTTTCTTCCTCATGAGTATTTTGACCCATTATCCATTTTTCAAGGTTGAGTTCAGGTAAAAGAACAGATAATTAACATTTTCTTGAATGTTTTTTTATGTCAGACATTTGTGTGTGTGTGTGTGTGTGTGTGTGTGTGTGTGTGTGTGTGTGTGTGTGTGTGTGTGTGTGTGTGTGTGTTCTTCCAGCAGATATTTTGTTTACGATGATTTTTATGAATGATGAGTCGTAGGAGCATTTGCTCTTTTTGTTGTTCTAGTGTGTGTGTCAGTGTGTGTTCTTCCAGCAGATATTTTGTTTACGATGATTTTTACGAATGATGAGTCGTAGGAGCATTTGCTGTTTTTGTTGTTCTAGTGTGTGTGTCAGTGTGTGTTCTTCCAGCAGATATTTTGTTTACGATGATTTTTACGAATGATGAGTCGTAGGAGCATTTGCTGTTTTTGTTGTTCTAGTGTGTGGGTGTGGGTGTGTGTGTGTGTGGGTGGGTGCGTGCATGCATGCGTGCGATAGCGCATGCACGCTGAACGTGGATAATAGATTGTTCGATTATCTTCACTGCAGCGTTGGAGCTGTTCACGCGCCGCTGTCGCATCTTGGCCAACAAGACGGTGTCGTGCGACCAGGATCTCTACCGTGACTACCAACAGTGGGAATCCTACGTTGACCGCTTGGACGAGATGATCAAGGAGTACAGGAAAATTCTGGACGACTTAAGAGTAAGAATTGATACAGTGGAACCCCCCTTTGAAGCCCCCCCCCCCGGGTTGGGCACGGTTGGCCTAGTGGTAAGGCGTCCGCCCCGTGATCGGGAGGTCGTGGGTTCGAACCCCGGCCGGGTCATACCTAAGACTTAAAATTGGCAATCTAGTGGCTGCTCCGCCTGGCGTCCGGCATTATGGGGTTAGTGCTAGGACTGGTTGGTCCGGTGTCAGAATAATGTGACTGGGTGAGACATGAAGCCTAGTGTGCTGCGATTTCTGTCTTGTGTGTGGCGCACGTTATATATGTCAAAGCAGCACCGCCCTGATATGGCCCTTTGTGGTCGGCTGGGCGTTAAGCAAACAAACAAACAAACAAACAAACAAACAAACAAACAAACATTGGGGGTCTCAAAAGAGGGTTCCACTGTACAATGGTCTTGTGATTTGTTGTTGTTGTTTTTAAACCCTTTGCATCATGATAGATCTAAATGTAAAATATTTTCAAACACTCAGACCGCCAGGTAAACTAAATAAAGAAGCAAAATTTAAAGGCACAGTGAAAATTGCTCGCTCTTTACGTAGGGCACCTAGGATGTTCCTGTTTGGTGAGCCTTCAAATGGAAGGGTGTTTGTACTGTGTGTAAAAGCCTGACAGTATCTGTGATGGTTTACGGGAGGCTGACTGTGCCTTTAAGGGGTCCCGAATATCCAAATAGGTTGGAGGAGCATGAACAATCGAGAACCAACCCTGTTCCTCCTTTAACACCGTCTCCTTTGCTTCTTCTTCGTTCATGGGCTTAGACTCCCACGTTCACTCATGTTTTTAGCAGGAGTGGAGTTTTACGTGTATGACCGTTTTTACCCCGCCATTTAGGCAGCCATACGCCGCTTTCGGAGGAAGCATGCTGGGTATTTTCGTGTTTCTATAACCCACCGAACTCTGACATGGATTACAGGATCTTTTACGTGCGCACTTGGTCTTGTGCTTGCGTGTACACACGAAGGGGGATAAGTCACTAGCAGGTCTGTACATAAGTTGTCCTGGGAGATCGGAAAAATCTCCACTCTTAACCCACCAGGCGGCAGCGACCGGGATTCGAACTCACGTCCTCCCGATTAGGAGGCCGACGTCTTACCACTGCGCCACTTCGCCCGTCTCGTCTCCTTTGCAATTCCCATGAACTGGGGAGTAACTCCATCAATTTTAAACTTTAAAAAAAAACACGTAGCAAAGTAACTACAGCGATTTTTCTGAAACAGTAAACTCTCAAACCTCCTAGGAGTAATTCTCCATTCATACTTGATGATTCTGTTACTGTATCCTTGCTAATCTTAGGTTTTGTTCCTCTGACCTCCGTATATCTTATACATATTTTTCAGCAACTTCTGACATGTGTGTACAAGTGTTAATTTTGGAGGAACTTTTTGGGGTAGATATAGGTGTAGATGAGGATCAAATTTGCTATGTTTTTGCATGAGCTCATTTAGGAATTTACATGTGTCTCCAAGCAGGGTTCGTACAGAGTCCTTGAACCCTGGAAAACTCCTTGAAAATTGGAAAACCTTTTCCAGGCCTTGAAAAGTGCTTGAAAATAGAGTTTTGTTAAATAGTCATTGAAAAGTACTTGATTTTTCCAAATTGTTGCCTATACATTTCGTCAGCAGCTTGTCTTATTTTAAAAAAAAATGCAACCCCCTTTGTTTTCGTCAAATACAGTACACACATTTTGGGAGAATAAAAGATCGAGTGAAAACGAAAGCAGACGAACTAACTATTACTAGTCACCCGTAGTTGCTTCCCTTCCCGGAAGTTGGCAAGGGAAACAACTACGGAATGACTTGGTGCTTTGCATTAATTTGGGGAAAATCATGTCCTTGAAAAGCATTTATTTGGTCCTGGAAATGTCCTTGAAAACTCCTTGAATTGTATCAGCTCTGCCCTGCAGGAACCCTGCTCCAAGAGGTCATGTTTTAATGGTTAAACCTCAAGGTCTCTTGTGGAGCTTGAATATTGTGGATCTGTCTGTTGAAGTGGCCATCACCTTTACTTTATAAATGCTTCGTTTGGCAGGATACACGTGAATACCTGTTGGATAATAAACCGTCCATGTATGAGGATCTGGATGACCTTGATGATAACGGCGATGACCTTGACACTACATTGGATGGCATAGACTCTGAGGAGGACTGCTTCTGTGACAATGAAACTCTGCCTGGAAGGTAACTATTGTGAGTGTGTGTGACTGTGTGTGTGTGTGTGTGTCTGACTGTGTGTGTCTGACTGTGTGTCTGACTGTGTGTGTGTGCACATGCGTGTGTGCATGCATGTTTGTGTGTGTGTGTGTATGTATGTGTCTGTGCACATGCGTGTGTGCGTGCATGTTTCTGTGTATGTGTGCGCGTGCATGCGTGCATGCATGCATGTCTGTGTGTGTGTCAGAGAGAGAATTGTTTTATCTGTTTGCCTACTAAATGTGTAGCCTTAATAGATATCGTTTTTTAAAACCATTCTAAATATCTTAGAGAGAAAAGAACATCAGCGACTGTAGACCTTTCTTGTAAAAAACAATGAAAATTCACTCATAATTGCTATCTCACTTCGGTACTAATTTTCAAAATCATTGCAGATATCTGGGAGAGAGAGATGAACGTCTGCGACTCGGTACTAATTTTCAAAATCATTGCAGATATCTGGGAGAGAGAGATGAACGTCTGCGACTGCGCCAAGAGCGCAAGGAACTGAAGAAACAGCGCCGGGAAGAGCGACAACGAAGAAAGAGCTCGAGACGCGGCAAGAAGAAGAAAAACTGTAACGATCAGAACATGAAGTGTTTCTCTCATGACAATGACCACTGGAAGACGCCCCCTTACTGGGACTGTGAGTTTTTTTCTTCTGTTTTTGACTCTTCTGAGTTATTAGTGAGTCTTATTAATGAGCAGTGTCCGTCCGTATGGGTGGCAGGATGGCCGCCTGTCCGTCTGAACAAAAATCTCAACATTGTACTTGTAGTTATCTCTGATGTTTATGAAGCAATTAAGAGCTTTGAAAATGTGCACGCTTGTAGGATTTGATGGTCTTCTGACATGACCCCAATCTGGTTGACCCTCGTCAAATTTTGAGGTCACAGCGGGGTCATGTTCGGTTTATACAAAAATTAATGTTTTTCAGATGTTTCTGAAGCTAGAACCTCCAAATTTCACACACTTACAGGTTTTATTGATCTTCAGACAAGACACAAATTTGGCTTGTTTTCGTCAATTTTTAAGGTCACAGCATGAAAACGTTTGCTGGAGAAGACCTAGCTATCACTACTGAAAATATCCACTGAGCTATCAAGAAAATAAGTCAGTGACCCCATCAAGCTTTGATGTCATTGTTTGATTTGATGTCATTGTTTAGGTACTAATTATGGAATCAAATTTTTGAGGTTTGACCTTTTGTTTTGTGATTGATGAAATGAGTAAGCCTTGGTAAGCGTGGACTCCCATAAGTGCCCCACTAAACAAAGAAAGTCTCTCGGGATTCCCAATGTGGGGTAGAAATAGAACATTGTGTCATCTCTATTTTTTCTTCTTTTCTTTTTCGTTTCTTTTTTGCTTTAATAATTGCTAATAGACTCAGTCTTTCAGGGACTGTATGAGTGTTTTTAATAATTATGTTTTTTTTTCACTAACAGCCACTGACATTTTTAGCTCCCCTTAATTTACTTGGACAGTTATCGTGTTTCTTATCTTTTCTTTTTCCTTTTGTTTCTGCTGTAATGAAGACAGAAAGAGTTCACTATACTGGGAGTATATTGGCTGTTTTCTTATCTATTTAGTAATTTATTTTGTACTCTTTTACCGCCAATGAAAACCGGCACGGTTGGCCTAGTGGTAAGGCGTCCGCCCCGTGATCGGGAGGTCGTGGGTTCGAACCCCAGCCGGATCATACCTAAGACTTTAAAATTGGCAATCTAGTGGCTGCTCCGCCTGGCGTCTGGCATTATGGGGTTAGTGCTAGGACTGGTTGGTCCGGTGTCAGAATAATGTGACTGGGTGAGACATGAAGCCTGTGCTGCGACTTCTGTCTTGTGTGTGGCGCACATTAACTGTCAAAGCAGCACCGCCCTGATATTGCCCTTCGTGGTCGGCTGGGCGTTAAGCAAACAAACAAACAAACAAACAAACAAACAAACAAACAAACCGCCAATGAAAGACTCTTCCTTACTAGGTCAATCAAGTTTTTTCTTCTCTTTTTTTCTTTTCGTTCGTTTTTGCTTCAACAACCACTGAAGGGCTCTGCCGTACTTAGACTAAGCTGTTTCCTATACTTTTCTTTTTTTTAATTATTCTATAAAGGCCGATGGAAGAATCACTCATGAATTTCTGAATCCCCGAATTCAGTGGGTGTGATTGTTTTTGATGTAGAGACTAATCTCTTAGAATGATATAAGATAATGTTTGGGAGTCCACTGTATATCATCTTGAAATGGGGTTTCTGCTGCATTAGAAGTTCAGAAAAATGACGTCCAGGCAGTCTTCATACCCTATATGCATCCATGTTCAACTGTTCATCGGGTTTGGTTCCTTGTTGTGTGCGAGTGTTCACAAAGCGTTCACCAAGGTGTTTTGACTGCTGTCTGTTCAGTGTTTGAGGAGAAGGAGGGTGGGGATGTGGGCCGGGGGTGTCCATCGCTACGGCAACACAAGCGCTTTAATTACCCCTACTGCTACACTGCTGGCATGGAGTGTGCGCTTATGGACAACTGTCACTGGAAAACTCCTCCCTTTTGGACCTGTGAGAGACCCTCCTTGTTATTCAGCATGATTGCCTCGCCTCCCCGGTCAAATTCACCCTCCCTGGCTGATGTCATTAGAAGTGTGAGATAAGACGCATCCTAATCCTAGCTGATGTCATTAGAAGTGTGAGATAAGAATTGATCCTAATCCTAGTTGATGTCATAAGAAGTATGAGATTGAAGCTTCACGCATCGCAGCATGTATTGTAGCAGCAGCGCGTCTCTTGTGGACACACATTAGGAATACTTGACCACAGTTTGGTCACGGTGGGGCGCTGAAAGCATTTTTGCAGAGCCGCTGGAAGTAGCGCTTAGAAAAACAAAAGTGGCAGCCGTTGTGCTCGGTTTGAAGTTCGAAGATCAAAATAAATTTCTTCAATATCACAGGGATTGCATCAAGTAGGAGGTTGTGAGAAATATATTTTAACTTTAGATGAATTTGAAGTAAACTTTGGCTGAAAATGTTTCTTTTAACGATCATCTTTTACGACGTCGTCATCACAAATTTGTTCACTATTGATCAAATGCCAGTTTCTTTTTTAACCTCAGTTCGCAGAAGCTGAAATTTCCTCCAACAACTTGAAAAACGCTTGCACAAAAACGAACCGTCTTCTTGTTGTCTCCCAAGCAAGAAAAGCGATCAGTGAGGGTGCTCACACTAAGAAATAAGGGCTGGATCTTGCATGCAGAGGCTTTTAGAATTTTCTTAGTGGCAATTATATGTTCATAGTGGCATGTGTGATAGTTATATTTAGTCAAGTTTTGACTAAATATTTTAACATCGAGGGGGAATCGAAACGAGGGTCGTGGTGTATGTGTCTGTGTGTGTGTGTGTGTGTGTGTGTGTAGAGCGATTCAGACTAAACTACTGGACCGATCTTTATGAAATTTGACATGAGAGTTCCTGGGTATGAAATCCCCGAACGTTTTTTTCATTTTTTTGATAAATGTCTTTGATGACGTCATATCCGGCTTTTCGTGAAAGTTGAGGCGGCACTGTCACGCCCTCATTTTTCAACCAAATTGGTTGAAATTTTGGTCAAGTACTCTTCGACGAAGCCCGGGGTTCGGTATTGCATTTCAGCTTGGTGGCTTAAAAATTAATTAATGACTTTGGTCATTAAAAATCGGAAAATTGTAAAAAAAAATAAAAATTTATAAAACGATCCAAATTTACGTTTATCTTATTCTCCATCATTTGCTGATTCCAAAAACATATAAATATGTTATATTCGGATTAAAAACAAGCTCTGAAAATTAAATATATAAAAATTATTATCAAAATTTTTTTTTCGAAATCAATTTAAAAACACTTTTATCTTATTCCTTGTCGGTTCCTGATTCCAAAAACATATAGATATGATATGTTTGGATTAAAAACACGCTCAGAAAGTTAAAACAAAGAGAGGTACAGAAAAGCGTGCTATCCTTCTCAGCGCAACGAATACCCCGCTCTTCTTGTCAATTCCACGTGCACTGCCTTTGCCACGGGCGGTGGAGTGACGATGCTACGAGTATACGGTCTTGCTGCGTTGCGTTGCGTTCAGTTTCATTCTGTGAGTTCGACAGCTACTTGACTAAATATTGTATTTTCGCCTTACGCGACTTGTTTTTTCTTTAGCCTGGTATGTCTGTAATTTAGCATAAGGCTAACTTTAACGCACATACCCTATACTTGTCACATTAGTCCGTAGAAAATAGGTTTTTAAGACAAAATCTGACAAAATCTTCTGCTGGGACTGCATGCAGTAGACATGGGAGCACCTACCTTTTGTTTTGAAGGATACCACCCAGCCAGCCTCCCATCCCCCCTCCCCTGCCCTGCCCACCACCACCCCCACCCCATCACCACCATTCGAGATCTCAACAAGCTTTTGTGGACAGCTGTGTGTGAAAAAGAACGGATAATGTGGAAACATTTTTGTTTGTTTGTGTATTTATTAATGTTTTTATTTTTTTTAATCAATCTAGTTCTTGATTTATTGATTGATTTGTTGATTCATGAATTTTGTCTTTCTTTCTTTCTTTCTTTCTTTTTTTTCTTTATTAGTAAATAGTTTATTTATGATTTTTTTAAATTTTAGTACTGAATTATGTTCATTTATTGATTTACTAGATGATTACCCGCTTCGCCGGGTAGAGCCGACACACGAAGGAAAGGAGATAAACGCGCAAAACACTGGAGAAGATAAGGAAGACAGTTGTGGACAGTGACCTTCTAAAAATAGTGACGGGAATATGGATTGAGCGTTGTGGACTAAAAATAGTAACAGGAATATGGATTGACGCCACACGAAGGAAGGGAGATAAACGCAAAACACTGGAGAAGATAAGGAAGAGTTACTGGGAATGGATCTGGGAAGATGAACAGAAAAATCAAAATCGGTTCAGCGCTGCGCGCTGAGAGCTCGTGTTGAAAATTCTCATCGACCAGGTTGTGTCCGGGGTCTACCTGAATATGCCCACCAAATTTGAAGCAGATCCATCGAGAACTTTGGCTGTGCATCGCGAACACACACACACACACACACACACACACACACACACACACACACACACACACACACACACACACACACACACACACACACACACACACACACACACACACACACACACACACACACACACACACACACACACACACACACACACACACACACACACACACACACACACACACACACACACACACACACACACACACACACACACACACACACACACACACACACACACACACACACACACACACACACACACACACACACACACACACACACACACACACACACACACACACACACACACACACACACACACACACACACACACACACACACACACACACACACACACACACACACACACACACACACACACACACACACACACACACACACACACACACACACACACACACACACACACACACACACACACACACACACACACACACACACACACACACACACACACACACACACACACACACACACACACACACACACACACACACACACACACACACACACACACACACACACACACACACACACACACACACACACACACACACACACACACACACACACACACACACACACACACACACACACACACACACACACACACACACACACACACACACACACACACACACACACACACACACACACACACACACACACACACACACACACACACACACACACACACACACACACACACACACACACACACACACACACACACACACACACACACACACACACACACACACACACACACACACACACACACACACACACACACACACACACACACACACACACACACACACACACACACACACACACACACACACACACACACACACACAAGTCGTATATATATATAGATTGATTGATTTATCTATATTTTATAGATTGATTGGGGTCCTGATTTGGCCTATTATGGTCCGCTGGACCCGAAAAGCAACAGCTAACTAACTAACTAACTAAATAGATGGATTTTTTTAAAATGTATCCATTATTTATCTCCTCTTTGCTTGTTTCCTTTATCTGCCCCACTGCTTTCTGTGTTGTGATCCATATTTGAGATACTTATAGGTTTCTTATGTGTCTCTTATTTGGCCATATATGTTCATTTCGTACGGCCGGGATCCAGGTTCTTTCTGTGTTGTGATCCATGTTTGGGAATAAAAGTAACTTATAATTACTCAGGAAAGAAATCAGTACAGTTTATTTATTTATTTTCTGTGCGCGGTACAGATGGTCCTTTCTGTGTTGTGACCCATGTTTGATAATAATAATAATAATTGTCAGTAAGTACTGGTGTCACATGACTGTTGTGAACCAGTTGATTGGCTAATGGCGATGCGCTAAAACTGTTAGCGCACTCTTGGAGTGCGCTAACTTTTCCACAGAGCGTATTCTTCCGCCCTTTGCCTAAGCGAGAGTGTACTCTCATCCTCAGAATTAATTAATGACATGTAGCTTATATTCTCCACAATACCAATGATTATGACCATAAATTTCCTGCTTCTCAATTAAAGCAGAAGTGAGTTTTTTTCTGACAGATTGCATGTGCCTGTGCCACAGTTGCCACTGATCTAAAAATAGAACCCGCTGTGTCTAATTTTTCAGTTTCGACTTGCGAAGATTCCTCTCATACTTATGCCATGGTAGTGGCATGTAGCTTATTATCCACATTACCAAATGATGAGTTAGTTACATACAATTCCCAGCAGCTAACAGAAAACACAAGTGTTATTCCGATAACGTAGCAGCTAGGTCAGCACGTAGCAGACTACACTGAAATACGACTGCATCTGTTCAGTAAATGAATGTTTTCCGAATTATTATTTCAAGGCAAGAACAATCGGAATCAAAAACGTGTAGAGTTTAGAACGTTCTTACCATATATAAGACTTATTACCAGCCTGCCTCATGCGTGCAGACTCAGTGCAATTTTTGTTTTTGAAATGAGACTTAGTGCAGTGGTTTGATTGCCATAGCCTAGCAGACGACATAAATCCCGCTCAGCAAATTAACATGTTGGGCTAATGTGAACGATAAAACGATGGGGATATAATACGTGTAGGGTTCAGAGCCTTCTTACCGTTCATATTTAGTACCAGACTCCCCGATGAGTGAAGATACCACACGAGAAACATGCCACATTTATTTTGAAAATGTGCTTACCGTCGACCTTGGCAAGGGGCAACACTCTGCACAGTCAATCTGTCGAAGCTCGATGAAGGTTTCGAATCGCAAATAACTAAGAGCACAGTCCTTCCTCCGAGTTTAAATGAGGTCTCTATAAAAGATCGTCACTTTTTAGCTTAACGCTACACTGGAATTTACCAACAGAAATTAAAACAAGAGTTTGTGTGTGACGAAAGCACGACACACTTGAGACAGCCCACACAAAAGTAGATCTGACACAAACCTGACCACACAGTTACACCTATCCAAATGCGCGTTGCAAAATGTGCGTTTTGAATCTTCTTTTTTCTCTGGCGGTACATGTACTGACAATATTGTTATTGAAACAATCCCAGTGCACTAAGGGATTTATAGAGCAAATCTCGAAAATAATTATTGAACTCAGCGCTATGCGCTTCGTTCAATAATGAATTTTCTCGATTTGCTCTATAAATCCCTTAGTGCACTGGAATGTCTCAATAACTTAAATAATAATAATAATGACATCTTAAATAGCGTGAACCACAGTGAACTATGTTCTCCGTGCTTTACATATTAACTCTGTAATTTACATCTTCTATATATATATATACGACTTGTGTGTGTGTGTGTGTGTGTGTGTGTGTGTGTGTGTGATTGATCGCCATGCACGGCCAAAGTTCTCGATGGATCTGCTTCAAATTTGGTGGGCTTATTGACAGAGACCCCGGACACAACCTGATCGATGAGATATTTCAACACGTGCTCTCAGCGCGCAGCGCTGAACCGATTTTCGTTTTTCACTGCACGTTACTATTTTTAGATCTCCCTTCCTTCGTGCGCCGGCGTCAATCGATATTCCCGTTTGTACGTTACTATATTTAGAAGGTCACTGCACGTTACTATTTTTAGATCTCCCTTCCTTCGTGCAAACACCCGGCAAAGCCGGGTCCCCGGCGACGGCCGAGTATTCGGCTCTACTTCTTTCCGGCGAAGCGGGTAATCATCTAGTAGTTAATATGTAAAGTGTGGAGAGCATAGATTACTGTGGTTCGCGCTATCAGACCTGTTTACCCTTACGATTTTGGCGTAATTTATTACGATTTTCTGCAACAAATACGCCATTCCGCTATCCGTGTCAAGACTACGATTTTCATAAATGATAAAAATGTTTTTTTTAATTTTTATTAATTCACATGTTTGGCATTGTTTTTTTCAATGGCAAAATGGGGTGAAAAAGCAAAGGACTGACCAGAGATCATGTCTGTCTGATGAGACGCTGGAGAGCCTTCTAGTGGTGAAGTCTCGCCCTCACTCATTCGGCAAGCGCAAGTACAGTAGAGAAGCGCTTGACACACTGAAAAAGGCCTACTACGAGCAAAAGAAAAAGAATCAGTGATGCACGTGCTTTTGATGTGATCTTCTTTGAAATTATGATGACTACAAAAACTGACTGATGTGTTTTGTTTGTGAATGATGGATATATGTGCATGATTGCGTTTCGCAGAAACAGTTGTCATGTGCGTTGTAATTGGCGACGAATGCTGGATGATTACTATTTTTGTGCCAGGATTACTATTTTTGGGGCTGAGCATTACTCCAAAACACTTATGGGGGTAAACAGGTCTGCGCTATATAAGCTTTAATGAAAGTACCCACGTATGAAAGTAAGGGATACTCACGAAACAAGTCAGTACTGTTATTTATTTATTTTTGTGTGTGTGGTACAGATGGTCCTTTCTGCTTCTGCTCCAACGCCAACAACAACACGTACTGGTGCATGCGCACTGTGAATACCACCCACGACTTCCTGTACTGTGAATACATCACCTTGTTCATCGCCTACTACGACATGCTTACTGACCCCTTCCAGGTGAGCTGAAACAAGAATGAAAACAGTGGACAGGGCTAACACCTTTCCGATTCTCGACGAATATCCGGTTTTTGAAAACTTTTAAAACAAAAAAATCCGGTTTCTTAAAGCAAACTTTATTTAAATTTTTTTTTAATTTGGATGGTTAATGGAGGCAAAAGGTGTGCTTTTTTTATAATTTATTAAAATACATTTTGGTACCAGGAGAGGCTGTTCTTTGTCCCTACAAGATAATAATTTTTTAAAAAAAGCCTCAGCTTCTGGGGGGCGCCGCCGTAGACACTGGCCTTTCAGGTTTTTCACTTTTTTGGGGTGTTAGCCCTGAGTGGAACCCCCATTTTAAGTCCTACAAAAATCCAAGAAAATTGTGTCTTTCTAAAGGCAGGGAGTCTTAAAATGGAGGTAAATTTACCAATGCTTTGAACAAAATATGAGAAAAATCAAGTGGGTGGGGGTGCACTGGGGAGATTTAAATTAGTTTTTTTAAAGGGGTATTCCCAATGTTAAAGAAAGATAAATGAAAAATAAAATAAAACAGACTTGTTAAATTTGCGAACGAACAAATTTAGTGAATGAATACAATGAAGTAGAAATAACAGACAAAAACCAAGAGAAGCAGGGAGAAAACAACCTGAATTTCAATGAGGTTAACCTCACATGACACTATGACATTAACTTACCTTTCTACCTTACCTTTTAATGTTTTCTGTGTTTTCAGCTGCAAAACATCGCCAGGAAACTGAATTATGGTGTTCTACAGCAGCTCCATGAAGAGTTGGCCTTGTTGAAAGTATGTCAAGGTCGTGAGAATTGCAACCTACGTAACCTTAAAGGTGAGTATTTTTTGCATTAAGGTGTTGCTATCATGTACAGAAAGACAGACAGACAGACAAAACACACTCACGCAAGCACCCACGCACATACATGCACACACACACACACACACACACCTGCACACACACACACACACACACACATTTGAGAAATAATATGAACAACTTTTTTTTTTTGAATTTTGAATCTCATGAATTAACTAACTATCAGGCATGGGAATTGTCCGCCGAACGGCGGATTTCCGCCGAATTTTTTTTTTGTTCCGCCGAAAATGCAAAAGTATCCGCCGAAAAAATAAAGGGGGGAGGCACACAAAAAAAGCACCGGTTACTTTGGCCTTTGCACAAAAGCCCGCGAAAACTTTCCGTACTTTGTTCACGCACTGCTACCGCCCGCCTCAGTTATTGAACTTTTATGTTTGAAAGTAAACCAGATTGCACAGATTGGGTTACAAGTAACATTTTCCTGTTTGTCTCAACAGATCAATTTTTTTACAAATGTAAACCATATTTAATTAGGTTGCGGCACACCCCCTGATAACTGACCATCAATGTGTAAAATCATCTATTTTTGGTCTTCTTTCGATAATGATTTCTCAGTCACTAATCCACCAATGTTTGCCTACTAAACATAAAATTGAAGAACAATCTTTTATCTTTACAATACTCTTGGTTTTGTTTGAATTGATTAAATGTGTACCTCAAGCCAATAAAAATAAAAACCCATGTGTTGCGCTGCTCGCGGCATTTTGGACCGCCATGTTTGCAGCCTTTGTGTGTACAGATTTTCGTGTGCTTGTTTCGCGGCCTTGGCTTGTGTTGGACATGCGACCTACACACCTATATTTAGTATCAAAGTGTTCACGGAAGAATGAGGTTTTTAATGATGTAAAGTAGAGTTGTCTTCCAATTAAAAGCATGGGCGTAAAATAGATTTTTCTACAAAAGTTGAGTATTTTTCAACGATTCTGACAAAAATATCCACCTAAAACGCATCCTAACTTCAAGAAAAATGAAGCTGAATCCGTACCCTTTCGAATGAGGTACTAGGTTAATGTATTCATGACGTGTCCAAGGCAAGCGAGCCAATCAAAACGAAGGGTCCGTCCGCGATGTTCGAATTCGCCAGTCACAAAATGGCGACTGAAGAAAGTGACGCCGCGGATGCGATTGTGACGGACAATTCAAGTGGAATCGGTAAGTTTACTGGATTTTTGTTTCAGTTTATGCTAGAAAAATGATGTAGGAAGATATCTGTTGTAGTATTTTGCACATATTGGGAAAAGTATTGCAGAAATCAAAACTTTCAGCGAGTGCTAGCGGACACGATGTTCGAAGAAGTTTCATCAGACCGGAAGTGGCGGTCGGTTCGATAAAAATGACTTTTTCCAAGATTTACACATTATTATAACAAAAATACACATCTAACACAAAAGATTAGAGTCTTTTGGAGTTGTCTTATTTTATTTTTTAAAGGTAGTGGTAGGATTACGTTGTAATTTGGATCAAATCGACAGCGTCTGTTCGGTCAAGGGAGGTAATCACCATAATGCGTCCGATCCGCACCTTGTTTTGTGTTGTACGACGTGATACATTTGAACTAACGAATTGATACGCTTCGCTGTGAATAAATAAAAATGTTATGGCAACAAATAGATAGACTGCACAATATTCTTTTCACTGAATGAAGTCAAAATAATGAAACTTTTAAAAGAAAATAAGAAAAATAAATAAAATGTCACTTTTTTTTGTTATTATCTTTTTAACATTTTTCTTCAACAATTTTTTATTCAGGCAAGCACAGATTTATAATGACACATTCAAAAGCAATGTCACTGTTTGGCAGTGAACCTGAAAGTGACACAGAAAGAATCAGGACACACACACTGTATATATTGTTACAACTTATGGCTTTTTTTGTGTGTGTGCAGAGGGTGAAGTGTTTGAACAGCTGAAGGCTGTTTTTCTGGCAAATGGAAAAGGCAGCTTCCTGCGGTTGTCCTCAGGGATCAACTACTACTCCAGACGTTGCTGTTGAGGGATCAAGGATACAAAACATATGATGAAGCTGCACTGTTTCTCAACAAACTGTTTCCGGATGTACCTGTTGCAAGACTTCGGTACATGCTTGTGTCTACAAATGCGAAGAAAGATGCGTCTTCAAGTTCTTCACTGTGTGACACGGACAGCCTTGGACCTTACTTAGAAGGCATGCCCCATCGTCATCTTCAGGGCGTGCGTTCATCGTGGAAGCACCACACAACTTGGGACAAACGTATCGTGCCTTTAAGGCCTACGTGATTGAAAATGTGCTGCAAAATAAAATGACTGTGCTTCCGGCTAGCTTTTGGGGGGGGGGGGGGGGGTCTTTGTGCTGAAGGGGTTCCTTTCAAGGGAGTATTGTACTTTTACTTGATAGTAAACTTGGATTCTTCTTTGCTTTCAAATTTGTGGTAAATCCATCAATTCGTTCAAAAGTTGTGACAGTTTTTGTGTGTGTATAGACAGCAACATGCCAACTCTTTTTCATATTTTTATGATTTTTTTTTCTTAGTTTCCATATTTTTCAAGCTACCAATCCCACATTTTGCAAGAATGTAGATAAACGTAGAATGTGCTATGTCTCAAAATTTCATTTAGATACTCCAAGTATTTCAAAAGTTATGAAGCTTTGCATATATGTACTGGGGGGGGGGGGGAGGGGGTGGGGGTGGGGGGGGTCCTTTGTGCTGAAGGGGTTCCATTCAAGGGAGTATTGTACTTTAACTTGATAGTAAACTTGGATTCTTCTTTGCTTTCAAATTTGTGGTAAATCCATCAATTCGTTCAAAAGTTATGACAGTTTTTATCTGTGTACAGACAGCAACATGCCAACTCTTTTTCATATTTTTATAAAAAAAAAATTCTTAGTTTCCATATTTTTCAAGCTATCAATCCCACATTATGCAAGAATGTAGATAAACGTAGAATGTGCCATGTCTCAAAATTTCATTTATATACTCCAAGTATTTCAAAAGTTATGAAGCTTTGCATATATGTACCTGGTAGAACTGCCGGTCGGACGCCGGTCAAATTGATGTTTTTCCTGACTTTGGCAATTAATAAGTCAAAAGGTTATTCCAATAATGTCTTGAAAAAAATTGGGCATGTTCTATATATATTTGTTTGGAAGATCTGACAGTTTCAGATATCTGGTGTCAATAATTTCAAATCTGTGATGGCCTAAACTTGCCCCCCCGGGCAGTTTTGGTTTGTTTTCAGCTTTGTTTTTCGTAAAGTTTCAATGCTTACTGGTAAAACAAATATGTGACTAGAGTGCTGGAACAATGATTTCTTTCTATTCCTGGTTGCTGAGAACTGATTCTCATAAGCTGAATTGACTGAGCAATTACTTTGTAGTAGCTTTGTGCTGTTAAAGTTGCCCTATTTTTCAGTTTTAAATCGCATCGCGACGGCGTACATCTTAAAATGCCAATATCTCAGGAACTAATAAAGGTATCCACTTACTTTTTTGTGTGTTTTGCTTGTTTTTTATTGTTCTTTAAAGATACACCAAAACATACACTCTCAATTCATAACAAAATTTTGACTGCCGCAACCTACTTTAATACATGTATATATTTTTTTTCTTCAAAAAAGCAAAAATTGGTACATTTTTGTACTAAAAACTCTAATTCTAAAAACAGAATTTAATGGCAAACTTGGAGCTCAGATGACACCAGATTGCACCATCTGGGTTCTTTGGAGAAAAATTTTTTCCGGGGGGGCATGCCCCCGGACCCCCCTAGTAAGGCTAGGCGCTTTGCGCCGTCGACTTGACGCTTCGCGTCTTCAGTTATAAATTTTCCGCCTTTTTTACAATTTTCAATTCCCATGCCTGAACTATTCTTTACATCCTCACAGGCCTCTAAACCTATCAGGGACAATAACTACTCATGGGGCTGTTCCCAGTGCTTCATTTCTGCTATTTCAGCTGCAGGCTATTTTTAGCACCCATCCTTTCTCCACAGCAGTAGAGATAACACAGCTAGTAGCTCTCTCAGTGCTATGCATCTTCCAGTATAGCGCGGAAGCAGCTGAGATTAACAGGCAAGCGAGCTTAACAGTGTGTTGGCTGCAGCTGTTGGTAGCCAAACTAATCCGTCTGCTGGGCTATTTTTAACTCGCATTAAAACACAAGCTAGGAACAGCCGTGGATCATGCGTCTTTTAGATGTCTGATTCTTGGTGCTTTTATTTGCAGGCAAGTTAAGAAAGACACCAACCCGGTACGAAGGGAGCTCTGGAGAAGGCGATAGTAGTGATGACGGAGATATAGATGACTACGATGATGATGATTACGACCCCCATGGTTTGTACGATGAGGAAGAGGAAGCAGGAAAGGGCGAATACGATTTTTTCGAGGAGGCTGATCCAGATTTCTTTTAAACACGAGAAATTTGTAAAATGTGAGGCTGACATTGATTTTTTTATGAACACAAGAAATTTGTGAAATGCAAGGCTGATCCTGGTTTCTTTCAAAAAAAGAAATGTGTGACACTGTGTGGTGTGGAGTGACCATTGCAACAAGAAGACCGAGTGTTGAAGCTCACAGTTGTTTGTTGTGGGCAGATTTGACCGTCCAGTGCATGTGTATATCGCTGTTGCTGGGAGGTCCTCTGGTTACAATTTCTATGTTGGCAGCTGTGTGCTTTAAAGCAAGAAAGAGGCTTGTGGAATCTAGTGAAATTTGATTTTGACAGAACGTAGTTTGGTCAACGTAACGCCAGAAATGTTGGATTTGAGACACTACCGCATGCTACTCTGTTTTTGCTTGGGCTTCATGAAAGAAATCACAACGCTTTCTACACTTTATTTCATTTTTACAAAAAAGTAGAATGTTCAAGTCTGTACTTCTTAACGCCAAAAATGGAAGGCTTCCGGTCGCCTCTTTGCCTTATGACTTTGAGCCAATGTGGCTCTGAGAGAAGTCGAGAGACTTTAAGTGTGTGTAATTAAATGGAAAGATGGACCGCTGACTGCAGTGAAACTAGTGAACATGCTTTACCCTAGAGAGAGTTATGGCAGGCACGGTCTGAGACTTGGGAAATGGTTAAAGTTTCCGGCTGTTTTACGCAAGAGAGAACTGGCTAAAATGTCAGTTTAAAGTGCAAGACACCATCAGAGGCTGGATTTCAACGTTTGCTGTTGAAGTTTCAAGAAATGGCTGAAATTTCAGTTTTCAATGCAAGAGAGGGAGATGCAAGACACAAGTTCTGAGGCTGGATTTCAACGTTTGCTGTTGAAGTTTCAGAAAATGTCGGAAATCTCTCGCTGTGCTGCTGACTCTGTCGCTTACTTGAGTAAGCCTGAGGCCGTGTTTCGTCAAAGAGGTCGCTTAAAAAGTTCTTGCAAGAGCAAAAAAGTAATCTGATGGTAAAAATGAGGAGAAATGTTTTCCAAGGTATGCTCTACGTCTTTCTGACCTGTCATTTTACAGTCCCAATTGCTCGCAAATAATCCAAACATCTGGAACTAGCAGGAAACGCATGCAGTTCTGTGTGGTTTGGCTTTAACTTGAATGTGATTTTGTACTTCAAGCAAGTTAGAAAATAGTAAACACGTTGCAAACCATGCCATCATAAAAGAACACACAGACACACACACATGCGGGCAGTTCCGCATGCACACACACACACACACACACACACACACACACACACACACACACACACACAGACACACACACACACACACACACACACACACACGCACACGCACACACACGCACACACACACCAAAGGAACATTTCCTGATAACTCACAGTATAAAGGTTTCTAAGGCTTCAAAATAGCTATGAAACAGTGTGAAAGAAACGGTCCCACAGAGAGAAACTGAAGAGAAATCATCACAAGTCTGTTAGGCCAAAAAAAAAAATAGGTCTGTTTACGGTAACCCGACCGACCCTAGTTTTTTCGCGCGACCCTAGACTTTTTTTTTGGCATTTGGGAAAAAGAAAAACAAAATCTTGTTTTTTTGGCAAAATAACGTAAAAATATGGTTTTTTGGAGGAAAAAAACAGAAAAAAAACAAAACAATCCCGACCTAGCGACCCTATTTTTTGGGCCTATGTTACCGTAAACAGACCTATTTTTTTTTTTTGGCCTTATAGTTGATCAAATGTATTCTGCGTGGCACAGAGAGAGTTCTAGCACTTGATCTTCAGTAGTGCATAGCTGGCCACAAGTCAAAAGAATCCAGACTATTTAGTTTGATACAGTGGAACCCCCCTTTTAAGACCTTCAAAAATCTGAGAAAATCAGGTCTTAAAAAGGAGGGAGTATTAAAATGGGGGTGAATTTATGTTATATGAAGTCTTATATCGCGCGTATCTGCAGACTCGGACTCAAGGCGCAGGGATCTATTCATGCCGTGTGAGATGGAATTTTTTACACAATACATCACGCATTCACATCGACCAGCAGATCGCAGCCATTTCGGCGCATATCCTACTTTTCACGCCTATTATTCCAAGTCACACGGGTATTTTTGGTGGACATTTTGTTATCTATGCCTATACAATTTTGCCAGGAAAGACCCTTTTGTCAATCGTGGGATCTTTAACGTGCACACCCCAATGTAAGTGTACAACGAAGGGACCTCGGTTTTTCGTCTCATCCGAAAGACTAGCACTTGAACCCACCACCTAGGTTAGGAAAGGGGGGAGAAAATTGTCGAACTCGCAACCTCTCCCTTCCGAGCACAAGTGCGTTACCACTCGGCCACCCAGTCCCAGAGCTTATGAACAAAAAAACTGAAAAAGCAAAGTCTTTCTTCTTCTTCTTCTTCGTTCATGGGCTTAGACTCCCACGTTCACTCATGTTTTTAGCACGAGTGGATTTTTACGTGTATGACTGTTTTTGCCCCGCCATTCAGGCAGCATATACGCCGATTTCGGGGGAGGCATGCTGGGTATTTTCGTGTTTCTGTAACCCACCGAACTCTGACATGGATTACAGGTTCTTTTCCGTGCGCACTTGATCTTGTGCTTGCGTGTACACACGGGGGTGTTCGGACACCGAGGAGAGTCTGCACACAAAGTTGACTCTGAGAAATAAATCTCTCGCCGAACGTGGGGACGAACTCACGCTGACAGCGGCCAACTGGATACAAATCCAGCGCGCTATCGGCTGAGCTACATCCCCGCCCCTTATACCAAGGTCTTGAAATGGAGGAAGTCTTAAATTGTGGAGGGGGGGGGGGGGTCTGAAAAAGGGGTTTCCACTGTATAACATAGTCTATGTGTAGAGGCCTGTCTTATAAGACAAGGTGAGTGCTGTGTTCAGAATGATTTGTTACGTGTAGTTGAGAATGTACGTGTGAAGATTCTTTTTATACATCCTTTTATATTTTTCAAAGGGTAAACTTTTGCAAATGTATTCATATACTGAGCTGTCTACATTGCGTAATTTATTTTTATGTTACTGTACCCATAAGTTATAACTTATTTGAAAATAACATGTGACTCAAATGTTTTCTTTTACATTGGGTCTCTGAATTGTTTCTATACAAGGAAATATGTAAATGGACTCGCACTTTTTTTTCTTTCTTAAAACTAGAAGTGCTTTCAAATCAAAGATTATAAAGATTTTTGAGGTATTGAAGGTATACAAGGTATTACAAGGTAAAATGATCACATGGAAGCATAAAACAAAAAACCAAGGCTATTTCCTCAGATTTAAGGACCTTCATTTTTTCAATTTTATCTATGTGATTAAATTGTGTGTTTTATATTATAATTGCAGATTATTTACATCATTTTTACCCCGCAGTGGGGCACTGCGGTTATGAAATTAAAGGCCCCTCCTGTTTTTGGAACCGCAGGAGCTTTCTAGTTTGCTGTTAGGTAGATTTTTGGTTCCTCTTTCCTGTCATGCTCTCTTTTTCTTCATGAATTCTTTTCTTTTTTCTGCCTTCTTGCTCATTCACCTGTATTTTTTCCAAAAATCTCTTCTCTTGCCGCTTGTCTCGCGATTCATGTATAGTTTAATCTGTTAGTGTTCTGATGTAAGTCCAGCAGTAGATAGGTTAAGCCTATTTTAACATACTGGAAACTGGTAATCTTCCAGTAGGTATTAATTTAGTTTTACTAAAGCCTGCTGGGACACAAGTAATGGGTTAGTGCATTTGTAAACAGGAATCGCTTGACAAGTGGCCCCCTTCATCCCCCCCTTCCTTGTCCTGATATGGCTCTGCGTAGTCGGCTGGACGTTAAGCAACAAATAAACAAACAAACAAACAGAATCGCAAGGACTGAGCAGTTGGGAAAAACACAAACTGGAAAAATACTAGAAATGGTAGGTTAAGGTCAACAACAGTTTAAGCTTTCTGTTCTGGTTTATGTTCACAAGAAGAGGGGAAGAAGATATCATGCGTTAATCATATCTTTGGTTACATTTATTCATTTTGCACATCACTGCCACTTCATAAATTATTCTGATGCAACTCACCATTGCATCGTTGGCATTATTGTCACGTTTTTACAACATTTACACAAAGCTAAAGAACATCTAATCAGAAACCGCAATTGCTCCGCATTCTGGCTTGTTCAACAGACTGTTGTATCTATAGTCGTGTAATTTTACATGTAAGCAGTGGTATATTGTTTGTTATATTGTACATATATATGGATTGTAAGGCGCTTAGAACTATTTGCGCCCTATAAATACCCTTATTATTATTATCATTATTATTATTATATTGTAGATATTCTGTTATAGCTTACATTGACGTTGTCAGTGTTTCTGCCATGTGTGCTCCACAGTTTGTATATACGTTTAATTTCCTCATGTTGGGAAAAAGATTTTTGTTTTTTGTGCTTGTGTTCAGCTTACAATAAGCATGGGTGGCTTGCCATTCTGTACCTGTCTGTTATTTACTTTTCTTGTAGCCACATTTTTTGTGTGTTTTTGTCTTAATATTTGTGTGTAGGCGAGTGTGTAAATGCTTTTTCTTTTGAATCAAAAAAGCAAGAAAGGTTAATTTATGGAAGTTTAATTATAGACAAAGCAGAACATTCACAAGTATTTCAATTAACCTTTATTAAAATTGTCTTTGCCGTGGACAGCACACAAATAATTAAGAAAACTTATCTTGGCATCCGTTCATTTGACCTCAAGTTGCGAAAGGCGAACAGAATGTCAGTGACTATTATTTCTATTATTTTGAGTAATTATGCTTTCTCTTTTGTCAGTTGTTTTTGTGTTTGCTTGGTGTTTGTTCGTATGCAAGTGTTTTTTTCTCCATGTTGTTGAATTTATATGATCACAAGAAAAAGGGTCCTTCTTTTGATTTTTAATTTGGTTAGTTGCGGAGGACCGGCACGGTTGGCCTAGTGGTAAGGCGTCCACCCCGTGATCGGGAGGTCGTGGGTTCGAACCCCGGCCGGGTCATACCTAAGACTTTCAAATTGGCAATCTAGTGGCTGCTCCACCTGGCGTCTGGCATTATATGGGGTTAGTGCTAGGACTGGTTGGTCCAGTGTCAGAATAATGTGACTGGGTGAGACATGAAGCCTGTGCTGCGACTTCTGTCTTGTGTGTGGCGCACGTTATATGTCAAAGCAGCACCGCCCTGATATGGCCCTTCGTGGTCGGCTGGGCGTTAAGCAAACAAACAAAAAGTTGCGGAGGTAAGTTGCTAAAATCTTAAAAATTTGGCTTTGCACCTTAATTTACAAAAGTTGTCACAATTGTTTTGATATTAGTGTTAGTTATAGTGTTATATAAACAAACTCATGTTTTCATTGAAGAGTCCCCTGATTTTGGAGGTTAAAAGAAAATGTCCATGCCATTTTTGTATGGGTATTTTTGTTTTGTTGTTTGTTTGGTTTTGTGTGTGGGTCAGATACTGTTTTGCTGTGAACACTTTCTTTTTTGAACTTATAATTTTTTCATTTCCAGTTTTGCTCTTATATTGGCAATAACATCGTCATTTTATTTTGATCTCTGTTCTAGCTTTTTTTGCCATTGCTTTTGTATGCAAGTCTGTGATTTTCCTGCAGGGTAATCCTTTTAATTTCAAAGTGTTTGCAACAGCTGTGAAATCATTCTTTCTGTCGGTTCTGAAAGGACATGAATCATGATTGCGAGGAGGAAAGCAGCAAAACATTATTTGCTGAATTTTGTATGTGTGAAAAGTGGTTTTTTTACATTATGACTACTTTTGAAAATGAGAATCAGAATCTGATTTTGTATTCATGAGCAAGTGTATGTTGAAAAATGTTTCAAAACAGATTTGTATCAAATCACTTATTGGTTTAAAGTGGTAGATTCTTGTGTGCAGATTTCTCAAGAGACCTTTTTACGCATGTAAATCATGATGTAAATCTTTGTATATCTGTCAAGCTTTTACATGGGAGAAGAGCATCTTTCTTTTAAAATCTGCATGGTTATCCACTGTGCAGGGAGGGATTTTTTTTTTTTTTACAGAACTAATTCCATTTAACTTACATCCGTGGGGCGGGGATGTAGCTCAGTCTCACTAGCGCGCTGGATTTGTATCCAGTTGGCCGCTGTCAGCGTGAGTTCGTCCCCACGTTCGGCGAGAGATTTATTTCTCAGAGTCAACTTTGTGTGCAGACTCTCCTCGGTGTCCGAACACCCCCGTGTGTACACGCAAGCACAAGACCAAGTGCGCAAGAAAAAGATCCTGTGATCCATGTCAGAGTTCGGTGGGTTATAGAAACACGAAAATTCCCAGCATGCTTCCTCCGAAAACGGCGTATGGCTGCCTAAATGGCGGTGTAAAAACGGTCATACACGTAAAAGCCGTGGGAGTTTCAGCCCATGAACGAACTAACAAACAAACAAACAAACAAACAAACTTACACCTGTGGCACTGTGTGCAACAGGGAATTTAATTTGCAACGAAATTCCCACTCTGCAAGGATTTGCAGACAGGCTATGGCGGTTGAATATGCGTCCACTTTGGCCACACACACACAAAAATTGTTTCTGCTGACATTGACAAGGCCAAAACACACAAGGTCGGTAGTTACGTTTATTCATTTATTGTATTTTTATTTTTTATTATTGTAGTTTGTTTTTTATTTACACAGAGGCATGTGGCTTTTTATTGTCACCTGGATGTCGGAGAAGAGTAACTTTCCTTGTAAAGTCTGTAAAAATTAGTTTTGTAATTTTTTCTTCATATTCTTTTTTGTTGAAGGATAAAAAAAATTAAAAAAATAGGCTCGCGATGACAAAATAGGGTTGGTCGAGAAAAGGCAACTATTGAATTTTTTCTTCTTGGCCTTGGAAGCATAATCTTAACCTATGTAAAAGCCTGGACGTAAAAAATTAAATGCTAAATGACTATAACCATTTGAAATAACAATAACAAAATCCTTTACATATATATTTGTGTGTGTATTAGTTTGACTAACAAAAAAACTGCAACAAAAAAAGAAAATCAATTGACTAATAAAAATTTGTTGCAAGTTGACTAATAAGAATTTGTTGTGATATAAGTATGTATCATGAATGATATTTTCATATGTTTATGTTTTATTCAGATTTTTGGGATGAAATGTGTGTGAATACTTTGTGACATCGAACTTGACGAGAGGTCGTAACATGAACAACATTCGAGTCCCATTTTAGTTGCCACGTTGAGTTACTGCAAAACATCGAAAAGATGTACTACGCTTTTTTGTTCTTTTCTGCATTTGATTTAACCAAAGACTGCTTCGGTGCCTTTAAGAACTTAATTGTACTGTTTTATTTTCTTGGACAGTCTGAAGATGTTGTGTATTAGTCACGTGTACGTGTATTAACTTTTTTGTTGTTGTAAATTTTAATTGAGTCTATCACCACTGCCACTCAGTGTTTCTTGCCTTATTTCAAATAGTGGAAACTTTTTGGATTCCATTATATTGCTGTACCAGTTTGCAGATTTTTGTTTCCAAGTTTAATTTGTAATTAATCTATTCACTTGATGATTTTTATTTGACTGATGTTGTCTTCTAAAATTAAAAAAGACACACTTTAGATAACTGTATGTCCGTTTGTCCCCCCTTTTCCCTATCTAATTGTCTTTCTGTCAAGTTTCTTTTTTGCTTACTTCTTCTTGGATGTTTACGTTATAAAGCATAAGCTACAAGATAGAACAAGTAATTGCAACAATCTGGTATATACCACCAGTCCTCCGTTTCTTACAGGCGAGATTGATGAGTGGGGCGAGGAAGTACCGTTTCTTGGGCACATCTAGCCGCATGTGACGCTAGGATTCTCGCCTCGAATGCTAGGTAGCTTTGGGCTTGCTCGCTTGGCGAGAAAACATGGCGGCCACGCAGCTGCCAATCCGATTGGCTGACCATGGCTGTTTACGGACCAGTGCAAACGACCTTTTCCAATGGTGTTTAATTCTTGCGTAGCTAGCCTGATTAAACCGTTTCATAGACGATCTCGCCTCCTAGCTTTGCGAGCGGCTAGCCAAAAGAATATCTCGCCTGAAAGAAACACGCGTCAGTTCTCATTGCTTTTATAAATGTAATATTCAAGCATGCTGGATCTCTGTCCCAACTTATTTCAAGGCTTACACAAGAGGTTGCATTGCTTTGCGGCAAAACAGCCATTGTTTTTTGACATCGATTAAAGTCCTCATAGTTTTGTTTATGCATGTACTTTTTGATTTGCAGAACATCTCTTTGTGTGAATGGTTTTCATCAAGTATTCACTTTTTGTGTGAATGTGCTTTTCTTTAATTTTTTTTTAATGTTCGTCGAGTTTTGACACTTATCAAATGTGTGACTTTTTGTTTGTTTTTCTGTTTTCATTTTTTTTCATCCTTTCTAATTATTTTGTGAACAAGTTCATTAACCTACACGTTTAGTCATGTATGTACAATCACACTATGTATTATTACTGCTCGGAGCGGAGCTGTTCTTTGGCATTCCTTCTGTGTGTTCTTTTTGTTTGTGCTATTTGTATTTATTTGTACGCAATTTTTTTTGTTTTTATGCCTAATTTCAGGATATTAAGGCCATGTTAAAAATGATTGCCTCGTAAAGTATTTTTTGTTTTTGCTGTAAGAAATAGTTATAGATAAAAAAGAACACGCAGAAGACAGGATAAATAGTTAAAGGAAAACTTTTTCTCGTGTAAGTTAAGCGATCATGTTCCCCACCACAGATCTGTTCAGGCTTTTACACATCCAGGCTTTTACACGGGATAATATCAGACTTTCAACTTTAAGGCACACTCCTTCTCGTGAAAACAGTTCGGCTCACCATCTTAGATCTGGTCAGGCTTTGACATGGGATGAGACGAAAAACCGAGGTCCCTTCGTGTACACTACATTGGGGTGTGCACGTTAAAGATCCCACGATTGACAAAAGGGTCTTTCCTGGCAAAATTGTATAGGCATAGATAAAAATGTCCACCAAAATACCCGTGTGACTTGGAATAATAGGCCGTGAAAAGTAGGATATGCGCCGAAATGGCTGCGATCTGCTGGCCGATGTGAATGCGTGATGTATTGTGTAAAAAAATTCCATCTCACACGGCATAAATAAATCCCTGCACCTTGAATAAAAATTGAAAAAAAAACATAATCCCCACGGAATACGCGCGATATAAGCCTCATATTGATTGATTGATTGATCCCTCCACTTGGTCACATACCCAAAATGAACAGCCTGGGGTCTCATCTGTACCGTGGGAATTTTGGTTGAATTAATGTTTTGAAAAGCCACTTTAAGTTGCATTTACAAAATTATTCACAGGCTGGGAATTTTTGGTATGTGACCAAGTGGAGGGATGGACCGGTACCATGTAAAAGCCTGGCCACATCGGAGACGCTGAGCTGAACTGTTTTCAGGAGAAGGAGTGTGCCTAAAATTAAATGCACACCAAACCTCAACACTGCTTGTGTGCTTCTAGTAAAGACCGGGAGTTTAACCCCAAAAATTGTTTTTCAATCTTCTAAAACTAAATAAAAATTAACACTTACACTGGTGCAATTCTGTAACACATGTTTCATAGCCACTGCAGGTGAATTAACAGAGAGAAAAATAAAGAAAAACGGTCATATAGGTTTTCGTATCCATGGGAGTTGATCGGAACCGACCAAACAGACTGAGCCAGTAGCGCGACATATGTCGTGACAACCAGGTGACAGTATACGTAAAGTAGCGCGACATATGTTGCGACAACCAGCCTAAGGGTTAAAAAGCATTCTGCAGAGAATGTATGCAGCCATGCTATTGATTTTTGGTATTTGTGCAAGTGAAAGGATACTCTTAAACTACTGTGGAATCCAGGTCAGATCAGTGGCAGTGAACATGGCCATGTGTACGGGAAGGCGGGTAACTTAAAAAAGTTAAGCTGAAAGAATATATGAAATGCGGAATACAAGTTCATTATTATGTACTCATGTTGAATAAAATCACACTTCAGAGGCAACATTTATGAAATCATGTGATAATTCAAAGATGGTGTTATGTTAATGATCTCATAGTGAATCAAAGATAATGTTAATGTTAATCATTACGGTGCAGAGCAATTATATCCTCGCACTAGAACTTAAAGGAGAGGGAGTGTTTTGAGATGGCATTTACAATGCGAATGTACTTACTGTATGTACTTACTGTATGGACTTAAAATGCTTTTATTTTTATTCTTATTAAACTGCCATTTACAGTCTGAAGATCAAATGAGAGTACTTAGCACTAGCCGAGATAACTGGTTTTGATGAGAAAATTGCAATTGATTCTTTTATAGAATGACTACAATGAAGCAATAAATTGTGTGTTTACATGTCAGTTTACATTGCAAAATATGTGTGTATGTGTGCGTTTGTTGTGCCTGAAGTTGACTTTGATGCAAACCTGAAACTGATCAGAAAAGATTTATTCGTAATACAATAGACCCTATCAGTATTCCAAGCTCTCGTAATCTCTCGCAAACTTCAGAGCATAGCAAAGCATGTGGTACAGCGATCTCGTGCGAGCTGCACAAGCCAAGGTTCAAAGTTCTCGCGATGTTCAAAGCATAACAAAGAGCGTGTCTCGCGAGAGCTGCTCAGATACCGAAAAGGTCTATAGGTGTGAAGCAATGTGAAGACATTTTTGTCGTATAAAAAAAATAGAAGAGCTCTGATATGAAACTGTTCAAAACATGCAGCAAAATCAAGTGTTTGTACAGGTAGAGGTTACATGCCGAGTCTCAGTGATTATCAAAAATAATGGTCGAAGTTAGCGGATCATGAAAAATGCGAGCTTCAGCGAGCTTTTTCATGACCGCGAACTGAGACCATTATTTTTGATAATCACTGAGACGAGGTATGTAACCTCTTTATCCCTCCTTTCTTCAGTTATTCAAAGAAAAGAGGAGTTTTTGTGCGAAAGTTTGATCAAATCATATTCACCCAACCAGTCTACCTGCGCAGGCGATCGATTAATGCGCGGTTGTATAGTTCCGTGCAAATCATTCAAATCTGTTCACACTTCTTGTCAGTTTCCATGTTTTGAACTAAAATCAAGTACATAGTTATGTTGTCATTCTGCTGTGGCGGTAAAGGCAGATAGTGTGTGTTCTGTTCATGTTTTGGTATCGCTCAGGAAATGTTCTTTCCTCGAATGTGACTAGCAGACGAAGTTTTACACCCGTGTTCCAACGCTAAACACTGTATGGAGTTTAGTTTTCTGGGACAAAATAGTGTATAAAACCGCTGCATGTTCTTCAAGTTGATTAAATGTTTGCAATTGATTGCGTGTGATCTGTTTATAAAATGAAATATTGTTGAAAACTGACCGTCGGATTGCAGTCTTGTCGATGGAGCCAAAATCTGGAAGGGGAACTACTCGTGTCGCTAGACAAAGTATGAGAGTTACTTTTCCTTGGAATCTTGCTAGCGATAAACGATTGTGCACGGCAGATCTGAATTCAAAAAACAACCAAACTCATGGATTTTATATTGAGATTCATGTGTTCAAGCCTGTAGTTGCTGGTTTAAATGCGGTATGGTTGTATTGTTTGCTCCAGAAATGTATATTTTGTACGTTAGAGTGTTCTGAACTTTTGAGTCGCAAAAAGTAGATCCACAATGTGTACAGTCTCTACCCATGAGCTATCGAGGATTCAGGCCCGTTGTTGGGTAAGTGATTTTGGTTGTTGGGTAAGTTACCGAAAAATAACTAGCCCTACAAGTTTACAGAGAGAAAGAAGCAGAGGGGGGGATAATATTTATTATCATCACCTGAAAACGTACATCATTCAAACTAACAAAAGTAGCACGAGTGAAAGTCAACATGACTCAGTCGAACTTCAACATCTTCACAGTGTTTAACTTAAACTAAGGAAATAAAACTATTCTTTTCAAAAGGGTTCAGAAGTCACAAAAACAGAATTATGTATGAAAGTTACTATTAAGTGAACTAGATTGTACTCTAACCTACTGAAATGAAAAAATGTCACTCCCCCATAAAAATCATCCGAGAACATGAACGTTACAATGGCCTTTCTATAACATGTATTTAACAGTGCATTACTTCTTGTTAACCCTGAATTTTTGTTTAATTCAGGATTATAAGCATGAAAGCAGATACAATGTATATAAAATGAGATGCAGTCATTTGACATTCATCAGAAGTCCACGAACCATGAAAAATCACAATGACGGCTAGAATGTATTCTTTAGCCCTAACCGTTTTATTTTTATTTACTATATATTGTATATGAAATAAGATGCATTAAATAGAGCTTAAACAATGACCACGAGTTGATTACTGGAAAATAAACCACGAGTGGGTATTTGCAGCCGCTTGGTAATTCACGAGTGTGCGGAGCACACGAGTGAATTACCAAGCGGCTGCAAATACCCACGAGTGGTTTATTTTCCAGTAATCAACGAGTTGTCATTGTTTAAGCTATTTATACAACGAACAACACGGGTCGAACATGCAGTCATGCAGACGACATTTTGTAGGCAATTTCATTTCAGCCTAATCACTCAGAGTGTCAAATGCGCGTCATTCAAATAGTCCCTATTCTTTTACTTTATTCTTAGTCTCCGACTCGTCGGCATTATACTTGTCTCGTCTAAATATCGGACCCCATTGCTACGATTAAAACACAATAGCGTTTATATATAGCTATTCTGACATTACATTCTGTGTTAAAATCATGTTTTTGTCAGCAGCAAGGACCAGAATGGTCCATGTCGTTGATTGCAGACGACGGTTCCCTTTCCGCATGAAGCCACGGAAATAACCGAACATTGAAAAAACCCACGGACATGTATTACGGAGAAAACTCGAGATAACCGGATGTTTAGCATTACGTCAATATGCTAGGAATCATATGACGTCATGACGTATCGTGCTTGCCTACGTAGATTGTATACATGTTCGAAAGTCTGACTGTTGTGAATTCGCGTGGTGAAGACTGCGGTAAATCTGTAGATGATAAGAGAACAAGGATTGTCTCTGAAGAAACGACTAAATGTTTCAGACCGGTAACTTCATTTCAACATTGCACTATATAATGGACGTTCTATGTGACAGGAGAGTTTGCTGATTTTGTGTTAAACATTGGAGAGATCGTCTGCTAGAATCAGAGATAGGTCGCTTCAGATTGCAGCTTCTGGAAATTTGCAAGGTTTGTTGCCTGTTAAAGAACTGGATTTTACACATAATGTATGTCATGTACAGTAAGCAACAACAAAATCACACACAAAGCAAATGGCATCGTCTGTCGACTAGTCATACACGTCAGCCATTGTTGTTACAGTTTTGAGTCAACATTGTACGTATTCTTCCGCAACAGGGTCCAATCGTCTGGGTTTGAAATGTTCTAAAAATAAATTCTAGTGTTGATTATTTTTTATCCCTCTTTATTCTTACTTCGAATAATCCACGTGTGATTTTTGGGTTTAATCAAAGTAGTTCGTTCTAATTTCTCACTTGTCTAAAAATAATCAACTAGATTTAATCCACCCCTCGGTTGCATTGCAGGAGTTGTATAAAAGACATTTAACATTCCCCAAAAGCCCCCCCCCCCCCCCCAAACAAAAAACCTTGAAGACCCTCACTGTCAGATCCAGTTTTTTTGCCCTTATAATATTACCAAATTGTCTTTTGCCATTAACACACCCTACTTTAAACTGAAAACAACAGAACAAGGTAAACCCAATTCAATTTTTCTCTGTGACAAGCAAATCAAAACCTCACAGAGTTCAAGAGCGTTGTACTTGCACCAATTAGCACACCCTGCTTGCATTTTCAACTTGCAGAATTAACTTAACCAGGGAACTTCCAAGGAGATTTTACTCTGCAACAATCAAATCGAAACCTCACAGAGTTCAAAAGCTATCTCTTTGCTTGGTTCTAAGGCCTAAAAAAAAAATAGGTGTGGTTACGGTAACCCGGCCTACCCTATTTTTAGGGGCCGATCCTATAACTTTTTATTACATTTGTCAAAACAAACCAAAAAAAACCCAAACAAACCGAGTGCAAAAAACGCAATGAAAGCGAAATCGCCCGAGTCGCACACTTATTTCCCTGTCAAGTAGGTTTAATTTGTACACATTAGAAAAAAAAGTAAAAAAAAAAAAAAGTGATTGCCTACCTACCTACCCTATATTTTTTGGCTATGTTACCGTAACCACACCTATTTGTTTTTTTGGCCTAACCAACAGATGTGTTCCTTGATTCAGTCCTTAAACAATTCGGCTCATCATCGCACAGATCTGGTCCTGTTTTTACATGAGACAAAGCCATTCCTACTGGGTCAAGACGAACCAAAAATCAACTTTATATGTGCTTTCTGGGCAGAGTGGGAATTTTATTTATTTGTTCTTTTTGATGAATTAGTTCCCTACATTGACACCATAGTGACACTGACAGTTAAGAATTTAACTGGTCCAAAAAATTCCAACTCTGTACTGAAAGCAGCCAGGAAGATGCTAGTTGGTATGTGTCCAAATGTGGAGATGGTCTAAGGCTGTCCTTGACTGAGCCCAAAGTTGACTTCGTGAAGACTTCCCAAAGTTTTTTCACCCAAAATTCAATGCCAAAGCTTTGAGCAGCAAGCTGCATAAAATAAACTTTGCTCAATTAATATCAGGCCCATGTAAAAACCCAACCAGATCTGAGATGGTGAGTAAAATGATTTTGTGAGGAAAGACTGTGCCTTTACAGTACTAACAGGGTAAAAGTAAAGTTAACTCCTTGTCCTGGTGGTGTACATGTCCTTATCCTCGTCCTTGGACTGGCCGGGGTCCCCCTTCAGCCCATTCTTTCCCTTCACCGTCATGTTCTGGTTGTCGGCCGTGGTGGGACTTGAGTCTTGGACCACGGACTTTTTCTGTTGAAAGATAAGGATAAGATTTTATTAATATAGTCCTGTGAGGTTTCCCTTATGGAAACTCCGGCTGTTTACTTATAGTCCTGTGAGGTTGCCCTTATGGAAACTCCGGCTGTTTACTTATAGTCCTGTGAGGTTGCCCTTATGGAAACTCCGGCTGTTTACTTATAGTCCTGTGAGGTTGCCCTTATGGAAACTCCGGCTGTTTACTTATAGTCCTGTGAGGTTGCCCTTATGGAAACTCCGGCTGTTTACTCACTGGGGAAAGCGAGCTTCCATTCAGTACGGCGTTACCTATTTTTCATTCTTTCTTTTTCCTGCATGCATGTATTCATGTTTCCAAGCCATGAGATTTAGGCTGTGAACTTGGTTTTTTTTTTATCATGCGCATGCATGTATTCATGTTTCCAAGCCATGAGACTTAGGCTGTGAACTTGGTTTTTTTTTATCATGCGCATGCATGTATTCATGTTTCCAAGCCATGAGACTTAGGCTGTGAACTTGGTTTTTTTTATGGTGCACATGCATGCACACAGGGGTTTTCAAACACCGAGGAGAGTCTGCACAAAGTTGACTCTGGGAAATAAATCTCTCGCCGAACGAGGAGATTGAACCTACACCAAAAGAACAGTTGTAAAAATACAGTTGAACCTGACTTCAATGACCACCCAAGGGAATGACTACAAGGGGTTGGTATTGAAAGGTGTTTGCTATAGAAAGGTGAATTATATATTTTTTTTAAAGTCGTACAGATCTTTTGGGTTGGTCGTTGTGGGCATGTGGTCATTAGACATGAGTGAGAGGTGGTCGCCAGGGCAGGTGTGACAGTATGTGTACAATAAAACTGAACATATACCTTGAGAAAAAAAAAGTAGCCGTGAAAAGTTATGCTCAGACAAAAGAAGAAGTAAACTGCTTTTTGCCACACAATTGTGCAAAGAAAATTATTGTATTTCAGTTCAAAGCAATGAAAACATCAAATTTTCTCCTCCCCAAAGCTAATAGTTGCAGCTAATTCAGAAAGTTTCAAAAATTATTCTTGTTCAGTCCTAAGAAATAAAGACAACAAATGTTCTCCTCCCTCAAGCGAAAAGTTCCAGCTAATCAAGCAGAACAGCACCTTTACATGACTTGTACTCACAAATTTTAACAGCAATGAATATGATACAGTTTCACAAAATAAAAATAACAGAATAATGCATTCCTTATGAAGACTTATCTCAATGGGCAATGGATGTGATACCGTTTCACAAAGGTAAAAAAACCATGCAAACAAGTCGCGCGAAGCATTTAGTCAATCTGTCGGCCTGAACACACACAGAGACACGTACACCACCACCCTCGTCTCAATTCCTGGTCTATCTGAAAACATTTTGTCAAAACTTATAACTAAATGTAAAAACTATGCATGATTGATAACCTGAGGTAAAATACAACAACACTCACCTCTCCACTTGTACCTGAGGACAGAAGAATGAAATCTATACATTAGCAATCATATCCATACATTAGCAATCATATCCATACATTAGCAATCATATCCATACATCAGAAATCATGCATTCATGGCTTTGTGTGAATTGGCAAAACAAAACAGGAATAGCAATAACAATCCAACATGCAGTCAAGAGACTCTCAAGTGAACCTTTTAACTGAGAACATATGTGCTGCTTTCAAATATAGAATAGACTTTATTGACTTTCAACCTTTTGGATATCCTACCCAGATGTACTGCAGTCTCCTTGAGAAGTTATTTTAACTTCATTGAATTACTATGTATCTAATTACTCTTTATTGTCCAGTGAAACCAACAACAACAAACAAAGCACACACAAAAAAAAGAAAATCAAGCCCTGTGAAAATATTTAGGATGAAAGTCACCTGATATAAACACAGTGACAGATACACATTGATCTTCTCTCTCTTTCAGCTTCTATTTCTGTCTCTGTGTCACCTTCTCTTTCTCTCTCTCTATCTTGTCAATCAATCAATCAATATGAGGCGTATATCACGCGTATTCCGTGAGTACAGTTCTAAGCGCAGGGATTTATTTTTATTTTTTATTTTTTTATTTTATGCAATTTATATCGCGCACATATTCAAGGCGCAGGGATTTATTTATGCCGTGTGAGATGGAATTTTTTTTACACAATACATCACGCATTCACATCGGCCAGCAGATTGCAGCCATTTCGGCGCATATCCTACTTTTCACGGCCTATTATTCCAAGTCACACGGGTATTTTGGTGGACATTTTTATCTATGCCTATACAATTTTGCCAGGAAAGACCCTTTTGTCAATCGTGGGATCTTTAACGTGCACACCCCAATGTAGTGTACACGAAGGGACCTCGGTTTTTCGTCTCATCCGAAAGACTAGCACTTGAACCCAGCACCTAGGTTAGGAAAGGGGGGAGAAAATTGCTAACGCCCTGACCCAGGGTCGAACTCGCAACCTCTCGCTTCCGAGCGCAAGTGCGTTACCACTCGGCCACCCAGTCTCCTTCACTCACTCTCTCTCTCTCTCTGTCACCTTCTCTCCCACAAACTCACCATCCCCTTCCCAGAGGGTTTTAACGGAGACCAGCGCCACGTTGTAAGCCTCAGTGGTCATAGCAACAGCTTCGTTGGGATAACACAAAGATGTGGCTGCAGCAATAGCACTTGCACTGAAAAACATCTTTCTCATCACTCCCCCTGAAACAAAACAAAAACACATCAACATTTATATAACTACTAACTATATATATAGAATCAAAAAACAAGAAAGGTAGGTTGTTGGAACGTTTGTTATTGACAAAACAATACATTCACAGATGTTTCGACCCAACGGTCTTTTAAGTGAACAGACAAACAAATATTCACACAAAACTTATCTTGATAGTTCTATGTATCAGTTTACATCCACTCGTCAGAAAGCCGAGCGAATGAATCATATAATACTAACTATATATAGTAACTTATATACATAACTACAAACTCAATATTATTTCATATTTTTACTGCTGAAATTCAAAATCACAGTAATTGTGGAACCAGAACCACTTTCTTTCTTTCTTTCTTTATTTGGTGTTTAACGTCGTTTTCAACCATTCAAGGTTATATCGCGACGGGGAAAGGGGGGAGATGGGATAGGGGAAAGGGGGGAGATGGGATAGAGCCACTTGTTAATTGTTTCTTGTTCACAAAAGCACCAATCAAAAAATTGCTCCAGGGGCCCGCAACGTAGTACAATATATGACCTTACTGGGAGAATGCAAGTTTCCAGTACAAAGGACTTAACATTTCTTACATACTGCTTGACTAAAATCTTTACAAACACTGACCATATTCTATACAAGAAACACTTAACAAGGGTAAAAGGAGAAACAGAACCGTCAGTCGCCTCCTACGACATGCTGGGTAGCATCGGGTAAATTCTTTCTCGTCCCAACCAATATGGGACTCCCCCTAACCCGCGGGGGGTAGAACCACTTCTTCCTTGTGGAACTGGCCAACATGGAATAGATATAGTCGGACCTGTCTATATCAACAACCAAAAGTGGAAAGGTCTTCTTCTTCTTCTGCGTTCGTGGGCTGAAACTCCCACGTACACTCGTGTTTTTTGCACGAGTGGAATTTTACGTGTATGACCGTTTTTTACCCCGCCATTTAGGCAGCCATACGCCGTTTTCGGAGGAAGCATGCTGGGTATTTTCGTGTTTCTATAACCCACCGAACTCTGACATGGATTACAGGATCTTTTTCGTGCGCACTTGGTCTTGTGCTTGCGTGTACACACGGGGGTGTTCGGACACCGAGGAGAGTCTGCACACAAAGTTGACTCTGAGAAATAAATCTCTCGCCAAACGTGGGGACGAACTCACGCTGACAGCGGCCAACTGGATACAAATCCAGCGCCCTACCGACTGAGCTACATCCCCGCCCAGTGGAAAGGTGAATAACATGTCATAAAAGAAAAACTTGTCTAGGATCCTTCACAGTGGTTGTTGTGTGCAGGTGGTCTCTTCTGAGAGGTGGTCATAAGGGCAGGTTCCACTGTACTATTTTTTACATTGATATCTTTCTAATTGTAACTTGTGCCCTACAATAGCTCTCTGAATCAAAATGTGCCTGAACTGGTTGAATTGTAGGGGTAACCTGTTCCAGAGTTTATTGGGTTATATAAACACAAAAATATCAACCCCCCCTGGAAATGGAGTATAACTGCCTGAATGGAAAACAAAAATTCGGCCATACATGTAAAAGCCCACTTGTCAAAAGAAAGGATCACGAACACAGAAGAAAAGGATCTGTCCTTTCCCAGTAGTGGCCAAAACACTCACCTTTGTACCCGGCAACGATGCCGCCCAAACCGGCAACAGTGATGACAGCGGCACGAGGCAACGCGCCAGGGTCATTCTGGAGGAAGTCGATGAAACCTGTGCCACACAAAATAAAAATAAATTTTTTTCAGATCTTCTTCATTTGTATTTCCATAAAAATGAACGTCCAGGACTGAAACTTCGACAATTCAATTTCCTTTAAAAAAAAAATTCCAAAAAAATCAGTTAATCTTAATGTACCATCCACATGTATCCTTCTTCAATACAATATTGTAATTTGTACTGTACTATTATTGTAACTGTAAGAAATGCACTGGTATAAACATTTTCTGTCTCATCTGTTCTTTACAGTTAGAGAAAAAGAGAAAGAAAGACAAAGAGTAAGAAAAAAAGGAGTACACAAGAAATAAGCAGTATGTGCACGTCCATGAAATTGAGATTTACATCCTGGAGCAGTGGGCGCAGTGACCAGATAGGGACATGTTTTGGTAATATTAGCCTCAGTGTGCATATGATTATTATAAAATGAACTGTTTAGGCAACAACAACAAAAAGTCTGTTTACGGTATCCCGACCGACCCTATTTTTTCGCGCGACCCTAGACTTTTTTTGGCATTTGGGGGGGGGAAAAAAATAAAATAAAATAAAAGTCTTTGTTTTTGGGCAAAATAACTTAAAAATATGTTTTTTGGGAGAAAAAATAAAAATAAAAAAACACAACCTACCGACCCTATATTTTTTGCCTATGTTACCGTAAACAGACTATTTTTGCTTTTTGGCCTTACATAGTTTGAAGATCCCTTAAGTTATACTGCTTGAGACGTGTACTTATGTACTTAAAAACATTATCTTCACTTTTTGTTTCTCCCAAAATGTTGCATCTGTCTCTCTCTCTCTCTCTCTCTCACTGTCCATCAGGACAATTAACAGATGCAGGCCTATTTTTGTATCATTTGTCTTCTTCATTTACGTTTCCTTAAGTAAAAACTGCACTGAAACAGTTAGCTTTGCAGAAGTCTCAGGAACTTAGGTCTGATTTGCCCAACACAATATTCTAATTGTTCATGACTGAAACAAATATACACAGGACTAACTAAGGAACAAATAAACCTGACGTCCACCATCTTTCACATCATTCACGTACATAGGCAAGAATAATGTCAAAACTTACTTACTGCCTTTCACGCCTGGTGGCGTGTAGGGCAGCGATAATGTCAAAAGGAAGGGGAAAAAAAATGTTCAAAAACGTATACACAACACTGTCAAGAAAACCAACAGAATCTCAGCAACAAACAATAACGAAGTGATAACTTTTATTTATATTAGCCAAAACTGCTTTGCTGCTTGTACTTACTAACATCGGCTGGTCCAACTGTCAAAATGTCAATTTGATTAAGAATGTATTTAGGTTTTAAATTTAATCAAGAAAACATAAAGAAAGGTATGCATTCTGTCAAAAAAGATTAGAAGGAATAAAGTGAGCTTTGAACCAAACTTGTGAATGTTGCTTGCAGGATTATGTGAAGGAGTCAAACATAATGCAAGAGAATGTGAATGTGTATGTTTGCTTACAAAATTATGTGCGGTTGCATAAGTGTGTGTGTGTGTGTGTGTGTGTGTGTGTGTGTGTGTGTGTGTGTGTGTGTGTGTGTGTGTGTGTGTGTGTGTGTGTGTGTGTGTGTGTGTGTGTGTTTGTGCATTTCTGCATACTTGCTTGCATGACTATGTGTGTTTTATTTCATCCACCCATGTACAGATATAATGAAGATACTGCACTGTTTACCTGCTGTTTTGCTTAGTATTCCTATTCACCTATAAACTCAGTCACACTCCGTCTCATGCAAATGGCTCGGCTCACAATCTCAAGTTAATGGCCAAGCTTTTACATAGGATAGAACACCCCCCACTTGGGCACACAGATGGTGATTGAGCAATCTATAGCCCAACACTTTTCTTAAAGGCACAGTAAGCCTCCCGTAAACCATCACAGATACTGTCAGGCTTTCACACACAAGTACAAACGCCCTTCCATTTGAACGCTCACCAAACGGGAACATCCTAGGTGCCCTACGTAAAGAGCGAGCAATTTTCAAAGAATTTATTTTTGCGTGGTTTATCTTACCCCTGAGCCATCGTGAACCCGTGTGATCCAGTTTCCCCTTTTCACAATGCAGTCGTCAGTTTGTAATTTGAATGCGGCTCGCTGTGAGCTTATCTGCAATAGCACGTTATTATGTACCTCTGATTTTTCACGAAACAAACGAATGTGGTTCATAAGGACTCTAGCGATGGCTTTTGACTGCCTATAAACCGCCGTCTGCTACGAAAACCACGACCTTGCGTGACCCTGCTTCCGGGCTTTTCTTTTTTCAAAACGTCGAATTGTACAGATCTTGTCTTGATGAAATAAGAATTCTTTTATGATTTAAGAATGTTTGTGTAACAAGCTGTCAATTTATTATTTACATTTTAAAAGTTAGGTCTTAGCGCCAAAACGCACCACAGTCCGATTCATTCTGATAATCATCACTCCACGGCTATCGCCAGTTGAAGGGAAGTAACTCA
Organism: Littorina saxatilis; assembly: GCF_037325665.1. Lineage (NCBI taxonomy): Eukaryota > Metazoa > Mollusca > Gastropoda > Littorinimorpha > Littorinidae > Littorina > Littorina saxatilis. The sequence continues at coordinate 29,937,258 of NC_090255.1, read as the reverse complement.
TTTTTGACCTGAGTTCAGGATGAGGATGGGTCCGATTGAGATGGAGACAATCCGAAAAATTAATTCTTCAAAAATTGCTCGCTCATTATGTAGGGCACCTAGGATGTTCCCGTTCGGTGAGTGTTCAAATGGAAGGGTGTTTGTACTGTGTGTAAAAGCCTGACAGTATCTGTGATGGTTTACGGGAAGCTTAAGAAGGAGAGTGCCTTTAACAATATTCCCATTTTGTTCATTTATTGATCTACGGATATTAAGTTTATACATATATTTGGCTTACCTTCTGTGTGTGCCTTGCCAATGGCAAACTTCTCTTTGATTGTGTCGGTTGTTTCCTGAAAAACATCAACACTCTCACTCTCAGCAAATGGAGCACATTTGGCACACAAACATCCAAGGCCCCCCCCAAAAAATAGGTCTGTTTACGGTAACATAGGCCCAAAAAATAGGGTCGGTAGGTCGGGATTTTTTTCCCCTTTTTTTTCTCTCCAAAAAACCATATTTTTATGTTATTTTGCAAAAAAAAAAAAAAATTTTTTTTCCCCCCCCAAATGCAAAAAAAAGTCTAGGGTCGCGCGAAAAAAATAGGGTCGGTCGGGTTACCGTAAACAGACTATTTTTTTTGTTTGGCCTAACAATGCTTGAACTTGCTGATCAAGCAAAAGTATAGATCTAAATCATTTCTTCTCTGTTTCACATGTTGCTTGAACTGATGTTTTAATCTGATATGCTTGTGTAGTTTTCATGGCCAACACTTTTGAAAGGAAAATATTGTGCTTATGAAGAACTTTACACACACAAAAATAAGTGATGGTGAAAAAAGGCAACATACAGTCTAAAATACACTGGCAGTGGCAAGCAAACAACCTTAAGGACAGACACTCGAACGTAGCTGAACAGACAAGCAAACACTGTCACCTTAATAGTTTCAAGATATTCCCAGACTGCTCGTCTGCCTTCAGAGATGACTTCACGGAATGGAGAAATTTTCTCTGGCTCGAAACGGTACTCCGCTTTGTCCTCAGGGTTATCGTACACTGGAAGCTGAAAGGTAAAGATAAGAGATTAAAGCAGTGTTGTTCCCAGCCTCAGAGGACAATAGGTCAGTTGAACCTGTACTGAAAGTATATACATGTACAGTATGTATGAGGTAAAGTATAAGAGATTAAAACAGTGTTGTTCCCAGGACAAAACTTGACTAAATCATGTAAAAATGGAACGTTCATAATATTTTCCAATTCCAGAGACAGCAATTTTTGCTGAGTGCCTCTCAACATCGAACGCAGAAGAAGAAGAAGAAGCTGAGTGCCTCTCAAAAGATACTGCGGTCATACATGACTGGGCATCACTGTAGCATAGCAATAATCGAGATAATATCAACCGTGTTTACAGGACTAGCAAATTCACACCAGTGCTCATACGCAAATAAATACATGCATATTTTTTATAATTTTTTTTTATACCTTGGTGATGTTGACCATATTTGCTCCATCGCTGATCTGCTCTGCAGCGTGGACCTTGAAGTTGTAGGACATGGCTGGGATGGAAACCAGGGCTGCTGACCCAACCCCTATTCTTAGCAGCTGACTTGCCTGCCACAAAATATAAATAAAAAAGTAATGATGATATATACTGACGTCCAAAAGAAACGCGAAAAACAGTGTCTAGTGTCATTTATTGCCTAATAAAAAATCGTACAAAAGTTCAAATTTCATTATTAATGTCCAATTTTTGGTAGAGTAGAACACTGACTTATGGTCCATAACACAGTAAGGTTGCGGAGACCATGCGTTATTAGCGCTTAACAGAACAGTCAATAGCGTGTGTGGCCCCCCATTAGCATCGATGACGGCCTGGCATCGGCGGTGCATTGAACGGACCAACGTGTTGCTGGCTTGCCTGGGAATGTTGGTCCAGGCCTGCCGGACGGCCCGATCAAGATCAGCGACAGTTGTGGGCCTTGGGACCACCCTGTTGAGCTGTGTCTGGAGCAAGTCCCAAAATTGCTCAATAGGGTTCATGTCAGGAGATAACGCTGGCCAAGGCATCACCTGGATGCCTGAGCGGTGCAGGAGATCCTGAGTGGCCCTGGCGGTGTGGGGGCGCGCGTTGTCGTGCTGGAAAACCCAGTTTCCATGGGCTTAAAAAAAGGGCAGCACATGATGGTGCAGCACCTGGTCCATATAGCGCTGCGCTGTTACGCCGTTGCCGGGTCCAGGACCCAGGCCTTGGAAGATAACGGGACCTAGCACCTGGTTGTGGCCGATGGCGCCCCACAACATGAGGCTGGGGCCCACCCCAGGCGTTGTTCTCCACGACACAGTTGTCAGCATAGCGGTAACAACTTCTTCTCCATACCAGAACACGCCCATCGGCATGGTCAATGCAGAAACGGCTTTCATCGCTGAAAAGCACGTTCTGCCAGCGAACATTGTTCCAATTGAGGTGGCCTGGCGCCCAATGCAGGCGTGCCTGTCTATGGCGCACGGTGAGGACGGGTCCCCTGGCTGGACGGCAGTTCCTCAGCCCCCTGAAGCGCAGTCGCCGGCTGGCCGTTTGCCTAGAAATGGGTGCCTGGTGTGTCCCTATAACAGTTCTGGCTGTTTCTGCAGCTGTTCTGAAGGGATGTGCAACATGGCTGCGGAAAATGTGCCGATCTTGCCTTGGCGTCGTCACTCGGGGTCTGCCGCTTCGCTCGGCATCAACAGAAGAGCCAGCTATCACAAACCGCTGCAGGAGACGATAAATGGTGGATATGTGACATTGGAAAGCCACAGCCACGGCTTCCGGCGTGTCCCCAGCCTCCAGACGTCCAATGGCTCTCTCGCGTTCAGCAGAAGTGAGTCTTGGCATGGTGATTGCGTCGAATGAGGGACTGATGAAACCTGTAACTTTGTGCCATTTTTATCCTCTAGTGACAGTGAACACCACTCACTGATCAGCTTTTGTGCTTTTCTTGCACGTGCAGCTGAACTGCACAAGAAAAATGTCTCAGCTAACTCGGGCTTTACGTGGATTGCAAGTGCCCTGATGCGGTAACATTCACAATACACCTTCCTCAGACATCGGTCTTGATATACTGGCTGCCAAAAATAACGCAACTTTTGTTAATCCAGAAAAAAATTATTTGTAAAATAAATAATGTTTTTCGCGTTTCTTTTGGACGTCAGTATAATTATAAAGTTTCAACAACATGATCGTTGTCAATTAACCTCAACAAGTATTCGAGTTGAAAATTGATGAAAACTTGAATGTGCTGATAAAAATAATTAAAGCAATATAAAAACTATGTTTGGGATAAAGATACATATGTAATGATATGCATCATTGCATGTAATCAATTGTCACCTTTCATCATCATCATCCAGTTCTTGAAAATCGAAATGAGGAGCATGATTGAGCTGATCAATGTCACTTGTCAGTATAAATGAGGCTGAGGTACTGTAATAGGCTTTAGCAAACAATGTCTTACTTCTCATGAACAAACGAACCAACAAAAACAACATTTAAGACTAAAGAGTTGTATCATCCGTCATTATCACGTTGGCAGTTAGTCTAAACCAGTCTAAGCCAGCTGATGACATGTTGCTTTAGAGGACAATTCGGTGACTTACCCGGCGTACGGCCATTTTGACAGAATTTGAAAGAGAGTAGTTTCCCTTGATTGAAATGGGTCGTCTGCAAAGTTTGTTTGTTCTGAATGTCTGGTACTTTATCATTTATCTCCGGACAGCGAGAGTCTAGCATCGTATAATATTTTGATGCATATGTTGGAACAACGCAAGTGTATGGAAAAGTATATATTCAAACTTTATTGTTGGCCTTAATTGTTTTCTTGATGTAGGAACGTGACGCCAATCAACTGACAGTCAATCAATGGCCGCCAAACTTGAATGTGCATTTCCCTTGCCGTTGATAATCTACTAAAGCGAAGAAAGAGCAAAAAGTCAATAGGTTTATTGCTGGTTAATTTTCAGTGTGCTCGCGAACAAAGCAAACAAACAAACGTCGACAGCCGTCGAACGGACAGCTGTACCTTATCAGTACGTATGCACCTGTAACAAGACAACTTGGGTACATGCGTCCAGAGCAAAAACGAGGCTCATGCGTTGCACCGACGACAGATTGACAGGACAAAATGGAGACGATACGGACTATCTACTCAGACCACCCAGCTCTAACAACTATTGCTGGTGGACTGGTTGTTGCTACGGCCGGCATCTTGGTCTACAGAAGACTGAGAAGAAATACTACAGCTTCGAATGCAGAGTAAGTTGCACTGGTACACGTTATGCGAAAAATTCGGTTCAGGCGTTGGCACCACATGCAGATGGGTCGTTTTCAGAAAACTGAAAAGGTACTCAGATGTGTGACAAGAAAGTGCAAAAACAAAATTTTGCCCAGAAACTTGAAAGTTCAATTTTATTAAAGTCACCACTTTCACACACAGGAATCAGCAAAAATTGGGATATTCAATCAATTGGTTGCTTTGTAGGAGGTGATCAAATATCACCGGAGGCCAAGTGTAACAGTTCGTCAGTTGCTACATAGTGACCAAATGGTTCTGAAAAAACATGTTTAAATGACAGAGGTTTTTTTCTTTTACCAAATCATGTTTGCTTTCAAGTCAAAAGGAAGATTCATTCTATCGCTTGTGGATTTTATTTTATTTCGGTATTTCAGAGGGTCAAAAATAAGGGAAAAGTGTTTCTTGTTGTTTTTAAAGAGCAGCTGCAGAAAAATGTAGGTTATGAAACTTAGATGCTCCAATTATAGTTCTAGAAAATAAAACTTGTTGATCAATTCTAATTTTACTAACTTGTAAAAAAAACAACATTACAGTTGTTACAAAGTAACCAAGTTGACCATTTGGTGAGGCTGGGTTTTTTATAGAGGCCAATCTATGAAAAGCAGGGTGGGTCAACATGACCAACAGGTGAGGCAGGGTGGTTCACATGACCAAAAGGTGATGATGGGGGGGGGGGGGGTCAACATGACCAAAAGGTGAGGATGGGGTGTCAACATGACCAACAGGTGAGGCAGCGGAGTTCACATGACCAACAGGTGAGGCAGGGAGAGAAAGGGAGAATGTACGTTCTGGCTCACCGATTCCGACAGACCCTAAATATTAACGCAAAATAGGCTTCTGGACTAAACTTTTACTAAAATGAAACATGCGACAAAATCAGAAAAATACTGCATAAATCCATACAAAAAAAATACAGTAAAGTAAGGTTGTTTTGAACCAATGCCGGGTCTGTCGGAATCAGTAACCCAGAACGTACATTCTCCCTTTCTCTTATACAACATTCTTAAGCTCAATACGCTCTCTCATTTACAAACTTTACTTCATATGTTCTTTCACTGTTAGAATTATATCTGATACATGCAATGTGACTGTCTAAACGAATAGTTAACTCTTTATAAGTGATTCTATTTTTACTTTTTCTTCCCGTCAGTGCTTCGTGTCGTATCGAAAACAAAAGCAGACGACAAATTTAGTCAGTTGGAGTTGTCTCCCGTACTCCTGTAGCATGCACTATTCAGTTTAGATCAGTGCGCTGCAGATCTCTGTGGCTGCACCAGACGGTTCGGGAATTCCCAACAAAAGAAAAGATCAATACGGCACTGACAACTTCAGTGTCAGCTGAACACGAGAGCGTTCGGTCTTTTAGAAGATTTGTATCTTGAAATGAAAATTAACGAATATCGCGCTGTCCGAAGGAATGGAGTACATATCGGACAATGACCACGCTCAGGCTAAAACGATAGGACATCTGACCGACATGCGACAATGTGAATCGGACATTTGGGGATTTTCATCGTTATATGTCCGACGCCTAACGACATCCCTGCCTACATTATTCTGATTGATCACAACCAAACCTACTATTATTGGACACATCCAAATGCAAGCGTCTGTTCTTGAAAATTTCCCACTGATCTAAAAATAAAACCAGTGCAATTTCCTCTGTCGCGCTTTGCCACAGAAACTCACGGTTTGGCCTGTATTTCTGATTTGTGCGCAAAAGCTTTCTTTCTTTTTTCTTTTTTTTAACATAACAATGTTTAATGTCACTGTATGTTTAAAAGACCATGGTCATATTTGTAAAAAAAATGTTAAATTAGAAAATAAATAAGACTTTGGTATATGATTTTTCCTACACCTGTGCTGAAAATAAGACATAAAAATGTTGGTATATAAGTCGCTCAAATACAAGAAGGAATGAATGGCTCGATTTGAGTTTGTTGCAGTTGACCCTGCACAATACGATCTACGATGTTTTTGGTAACAATTTTGCCGTGACGTATTTCACAACTTCCTGTGTTACACAAACTCAGTGATGACCAATTTTGCCTGTATGTGTACCAGAAACAAGCCAGCTCCGAAATTCTCAAGAATTCTAGGATTCTAAAAATAGTACCGTTCACGCGTGAACGGTAGGTCTTGCTGGTAAATCGGCGGCTTGGGTCACTCTGTTTCAACGCTTCGCTTCAATATTTAGGCTGCCTTTTCAGGAGGCCACCGAGTGCACTTTATGCAAATGACTTGTGTAATATTGTTCCACCACGATTGGTTCTGGTGTATCACGTGGTTCATGAATATTAAAACTTGTTTATTGAATCAAGCTTTGACAAGTGTACTTGGTGGCTGCTTTGAAACTCAACAAAGCCTACTCCCCTTTCACAAACACTTCCCCGTCATAGCGGGTTTTCCCGATTGACAAAAATTCTTATTACACACTCAGACTATTTGGAGTCCCGTTTGTTCTCCAGTGGCCAATTGCATAAGAATATTCTGGTGATGAATAAACGCGCTTTGTGTCATTAGCATCTAAAGATTTCTTGTTTACAATAGTTGTGTTGATCTGATGAAGCGCGGAACTGATCTTAGGGTTGTCATGGTGAAACACTCGCTTCTGAAACAGTGCTTCCTTGTAGTTATCATGCGATATGCTCGACTTTACAACCTGTTTGCTTACACCCTTTGCTTTTTTAACCACCCCTTTCTCACTTGCAACACTGTACATCTTTGCACGCAATCCAACATACTCCTTAATTATCTTCCCATTCATTTCATCTTTCATCTTTCCAATAACCTTCTTGTTAACATTTGAGTGCAATGGTGATTCTTTAGGGTAGTCGCAAGTGTCATAAAAAGAATCTTTTCCTTTTACTGCAGGACTTTCAGCTTCTAGATCTTTGTAAATGTCATCCGCTGGAATGTCAAGTAAGAATGAATCTGTGTCTGTGTAAAGTACTCTCGATTTGGGATATCTTGGTTTCAAATAATCATACAAAAACTCAAGCATCAACAGTTTTGACAACTCTAGCACAGTAAAGCCTATGAATACTGGTTTGTCAAGCTTGACTACAAGTTTTTTCATTAAGATACCATACAGCTGTTCATGAAAGTATTTAAAGTCTTGATACTGTGGTTTGGATGTCAGCTTGATGGCCTCATTTTCTCTTGTAACAAGTCTAACATCCTTTCTCTTGTGTGGGTTTTCCATTGTCTTACCAAAGCAACTGTTGTTCATCAGTTTAAAAAAGTCTTTCTCTGATGCATCAGCGGCTTTGGTTCTCAGTTCTGTGTTTTTCATGATGTAAGGTTTCATAAACTGTTCTTGATCAAATAAAATTATACGATGAACAGCCTTCAAAATTAATCCATGTCTAATGTAAAACTGTAACAGTCTGTAGTGACACACATACTTCTTTTTGTGAAACAGATTGGGCACCAGCTTTGGAGGTTCTCTTGGGTTTACTTTTAACCTCTCAGCCGCTAAAGGATAATCATTATGTAGATCATGAAGTGATAGTGGATAGTCTAAGTCAACTTCTAGTATCCATCCCTTTCGACTGTCTGGGCCTGCTTTTAATATTGTCAGCACAACACATTGTGAAAATGGTCCTGAATAGATCTTAAAGTTTCGAAGTGGAAGCGTCTGACACATTGCCCAACCATACAAATTGTTTGCATCTAGATACATGATGTAATTAGAAGGTTTCATAGGATCAAAGTCGTCCAAGTATTTGTTGTTGGCTTTGCAGTAATTGTGTGAAGCCATACTGATTCCTCCACGTAGTCCATTTTCAATCATCTGAAGTGTAGGTAGATCTGATAGCAAGTCAATCTTTACTCCTGTAAATCTAAGAAATGCATCCCAGCTCATGCCTGGTGCAGATATGTAATGTGAAGGATCTAGATTGTAGTGCTTCATACATGTTCTTCTGTAATTCTCAAATATATCTGCAAGTAAACAAACATCAGCCAACAAATATTGATCATGATAATCACCCATTGTATTACATCCTAATTTATTCCATGCAGTCTTAGCGTGTTCATAGTCTTCGTCACTTATACCTTTACCCTTCAGCCGTGAGAAGTAAGCATCCTTTGGTGGTAACTCATCTTCATCAAACCTCTCCCACGAATCCATGTATTCATATGGATAGACTCCCTTTCTAACTAAGTCACTGTCAAAGTACTTACATGTGATTGGAAAAGCAGTTAGTGATGAAGATAAAGACTCAAGTGTTCCCATCAGATGTTGAGCAGAATCGTAGAAGTATAAACTATTCAGAGTAAAGGCCATGTACTTTTCTGAAGACTGCGCAATGCATCTTGCTTTGTATTCATCAGTTACTGCCTGCATGATCAGATGTGAATCATAACCGCGCAAGTTATGGAAGAAGATTGGAAGCTTCCAAGTCTTAGGATCAAACTTTAATTGTAGATTACATTTGCTGTGTGCTGCTCCTCGGAACTGCCCACTTACATGATCATGATCTCTTACTATTGGATTGTCTGTGTTTGGTGTTAGACTTTGTTCGCATATCCAACACTGTGTGGTAGAGTTAAACTGTTCTTGGTCTTCAGGTTTCATAACAATGTCTGAAAGATTCAGTTGTTTGGAGCAGTCATTTCGCACTTGGTTCATTTGCTGTAAGAAGTTCTTTGCTGCATTAGGTCCTCTGTACAATTGCGGTTTAGAATGTTTACCATCTGAACTAACAACAATAAATGCATATGAACAGACTTGATGATTACTTAGAGTTACTGTTTTAGGTAGGTCTTTTGGTAAAGGTCCTTCATATGGCACAATGATAGATTCAAAGTCAGCATAAACAACATAAGGACTTTTCTGTAGTTTGCATACATTCTTAAAATACACTTTGCTGTCTGGCGGTGGTGTTGTTAACTTCACAACCGCATCATCAACGCTCTTACAATGTTGCTTGTGTATAAGTGCTGCATGAATTGATGGAATACGCAAGAGACATCGCCTACAAAAGTCTTGTTTACTATTGTGATTGCTTGTGCTCGCCATCAGTCTACTCATTGTACGAATCAAAGTGTAATGATATGTTACACCATCAGTCATTAGTAACATGTCAACATGGTTAGTATCACAATCACCAATCGTTGGTGAGTTCTTTGATATTCTGACTGGTTTCAGTTCATCTTCCTCATCCCACGTGTAAACATTTACGGTGATGGGTTTGTTTTGCTGTTCAAATTTGTCAATGCTTGTAATGCTGACAGGAAATTCAATACCAGTAAAGTTTAGTTTATTTCTGTATGCATGATAGTTAGACACTCTTTCTGCATTTTTCTTTACACTGTACAGTCTTGCCAGAACACACCACATAAAACATTTGTCATCATCATTCTTTATGTTCAGCACAGCACGTTTTTTGACAAGAGCAGGAGGTAAAGGTATGTAACTTCTACCTCTGATGGGGGCAAATTTACTTAGCTTCAATTCTATTTTTAGAATTTCACCTTCTGACCATCCGGATCCTTTCATCTTTGCATCCTCTGCAGCTTGCTCAAACCGTTTCATCATTTCATCTGCCCAGTTTCCATTCAATTCTGCCATAGAATTAAGTGCTAGTTGTCTGGTTGAAACATGAACTTCTAGCACCTCATCACTGATTGTTTTGTATTTTATTAAACTGACTATCTGCACTTTTACTGGAGGTTCAATCAACAAATTGTTTGGAATTTGTTCAATGGCGTCTTGCACACTGGACTGCACATTTTGAGGATCCGTTACTTGTAATTCAACGGTGTCAAATACTGTCGATAAAGATTCTAATACAGAGTCTTCCATCGCTGTGAGTTTGATTTTATAACTCAAAATAAAAATATAAATTAAAAAAATGAAGTTGCTTCCATTTTTGTTAACACTATAAAATCTGAAATAAAAAATCATTTAACATTTGTACCACGTGGAACTAATTGTAATTCCTCTTTTACAAAGGCTCTTTGCGGTGCTGGTTCTCTCAAGTAATATATAGGTGGATTTGTCTCTACTACTCTCTTGATTTCATGAATGTCAATACTCCAGATTGGATCCGTTGCACGCTTCCTGCTGTCACCCTCAGCTTCACCGGGTGCATATAAATATCTGACTTTCTGATTGAAAGGTAGTAATGCCACTGGTGTTGTTGACTTTGGAGCAACAGGTATTGTTTTCTGTTTGATTGCATCAACTGGTCTTAACCCTGTAGCTTTAAATACCTCCAGATTCATTGCTCTAAGTACTGATGGTAATCTTTTGACCCATTCAGTGTTACGCAATTTACTTTCTGTGTCCAAAAATTCCTGATGGTACTGATATGAAAACAGTTTTTCTGCCAACTGTTTGTTAAAGCTCTCAACAATAGCCTGTGACCTGTGGTTTCCTGGAATACCTCTCTTCACTGTAACATGATGTTTTAACAGAAGCTGGTTGACAGCTCCTTTAAACTCCTTACCATCATCGCACTGAATCATTCTGGGATACTTTAGTGGTCCACGTCTGTAAATTTCTTGCAGGGCAACAGCTGTAGCTATAGCACTTTTCTCTGTCAACGGTTCAGCATCTTTGTATCTTGTTGCAACATCAACTACAGTCAGTGCATACTTATACTTCTTCCTTCTGACTGTGTCATGCGGTAAATACAGCAGGTCTATTTGATGAGTGTCATTCGGTTTAATGTTAACAAAGTGTGGTCGTGTAATGTTTCTTGGTGCAGGTAAATAGATCTGCCAAACTGCCTGCTTTGACAACCATTTCTTTGCTATATCTTGAGAAACACCTGCTGCGTCACTGAGCTTGTCAATAGCAGTTCTTCCTTTCCAGTATCCTTTTGGGGAATAATATATTTTAGATAACAAAGCATCACTCATGGTTTTTTAAATGACAGAATATTAAGATTTGACAGCACGCGCAATAAAGTAAACAACAGCCATACCAATAACAATGAAAACAATCTCGCCCACCTTCTGCTCTTCTGAAGGCTGATAAAAGTCACCCAGTTTTGGAGGAGCACTTGTCTTCATTTTCTTTCCAGTTACAAGATAGTATTCTTGAATGGCTGCATCAACATTGGCAAAGGTTTTGTTTGCATGTCCTTGCTGCCTGAGTTTATCATTCATAAAGTCTAACTGCGCAATTCGTTTCTTCTCGTATTCATCCTGTGCTTTCGCCAGTTGTTCCATGGCTTTGTTGTGCCTTTCCCTCTCTTCACCATTTTGCAGTTTAGAAAACAAATAGTTGCTGCCAGAAAATGCAAGCGCATTTACAATCGCACCTCCCACCATCATAACCAAGCTAGCCATTTTATTGTCTTACATGTTTATATTTTCTGGAATAATTCCTTGCTTCACCAGGAAGTCTTTTGTTGCAAAGGAAGCTGTCACAACACCAATTAGTTTAGCACCGTCTTCGAAGTCTAACTTTCCCAAGTCGGCTGGTTTCATTCTGAGGAGACTTTTACCCAGCATTGTGTAACCTACACTCAAGCCTCCAATCACTGCAGCGTGATAAACTAGATTAACTATTGTCTTTTCAGAACTCATTTTTATGTTATCAAAATTAAAATATTAAAATTATTCCATATGAAATGAATCCACTGCAGGTACTACTGTGGGCTTTTTTATTGTTTGTACTGCTTTGTTTGTTGGTTTTGGTGTTTCTGATTTTGGTGTTTCTGATTTTGGTTTTTCTGACACTTTATATTTGCCTTGCCAAAGTTTGTAAAGCAAGTATCCACCTCCTCCAACAACAGCTGCTACAGCTACTTTTCTGTATGATAGAAATGAAGATTTTAATTCTTGATCAGTTTGTGTGACCTTAGTCACTTCAGGAATGTTTGGTGTCTGCTCAACTTCAGACATAATGTTCTGCTTTGCCTTTTGATTTAACTTTTTTTGTCTGTTCCATTCGGCTAGTTTTTTTCCTGCTTCTACTCTACCAGGTTTCTTTGTCACTGTGTTCACTTCTGGTATTTTCGTCTGCTCCACTGTCTGCTTCAACTGATCTGTCATCTTTTTTATTCTGAAAATTAATGTGTTTGAAAGTAATTAATCCAGCAACAAATGGTACTAATAAAGCACCAAATCGATAATACAGGCCACAGGCAAGAGATTCGAGGGACTTGGAAACAACAGGGTCATGAGTTAGATCATGTGTTAAGTCTTCCTCCGAGTCGAGAGGTGTAAAATGTCCAAAAATCTTTGTGTACAAACCTATAACAGTCTGTCCAATACTTCTAACCATCTTAGAACCAAGCACTGATTCATACCGTCCATGATACTTTTCTATATCTTCTGAGGAAAGATGTTGTACTTCTTCCACAGTTAACTGCTGCCCAAGGTAGTGTTTTGTTTTTCCACAAACAGCAAGTGAATACAATCTTTCTTTTTTATCAGGTATAGTCCTACTGTCACAGATTTCAATATCTGTAGCAGTCTGCATCAGCAATTCATCACAGTTCATTTTATTTTGATGCAGAATAAAATTAAAATCTAGTAATTAAACTTGAGTAAGAACTTAGGTAGGAACTTAACAAGAACTTAGGTAGGAACTTGAGTAAGAACTTAGGTAGGAACTTAACAAGAACTTGAGTAAGAACTTGACAAGAACTTGTGTAAGAACTTGACAAGAACTTAGTAAGAACTTGACAAGAACTTGACAAGAACTTGAGTAAGAACTTGACAAGAACTTAGTAAGAACTTGACAAGAACTTGACAAGAACTTGAGTAAGAACTTGACAAGAACTTGAGTAAGAACTTGACAAGAACTTAGCAAGGATTTCTACAAACATACATACTGAACTGGTTGATCAGTTTTTAAAACCAGTTTCGAGTGCTTAGAAGATTTCAGATTATTCTTTATTCTTTCTCTCTCCTGTTTGTTTTCAATGACATCATTTTCTCGAAGACACTCTTCAAAACTGTCACGGTCCTTTGAATAGAACAATGTTATTGTTTTGAGTTGCTCTCTAAAGTCTTTCAGAACTGCATTGTATTTTTGTGTTAATATCCAAACTGATATTAATGCATGTCGTCCACTGAATGCAAGCTTTGCTAGTGCACTTTTCTTTCTAACAATGTCACGTTCTGCTGCACAGTCATCAATAATAAACAGTGTTGGCGTGTTCTGAAAAAGATCGAAATAATGCTCCAAGCAAACATTTAGACGATCAGAAGGATTTACAATAAATATATTTTGATCAGACCATATGAATTTTCTCTCCTTGTATGTTCTGTTATGCTTTATGGTTGGACAGAATATGACTATGTGTTCAAAGTGATTTATGTAAACAGTCTGTAATAAATCCAAAACATATCTTGTTTTGCCGCAACCTGTTGCCCCACAAATCAAAGAACAGTGTGGATCTTTTGGAAGAAAATCTAGATACTTCATTTTAACACGTTCAATAAACAATATCCTGTAATCTGCTTTCAGAGATGTTTAACTGCGCATCTGACACAACAAACACGTAGATCTTAACTGATTTACTACTACTCCCTACTTCCTTTTCAATTTGTATTGTGATTCCTTCTGATCCGTTTTCAATTCGCCTTCCACTTCCATGCAGTTTGTTGTCGTCAGTTGTTCTGAGATCCAGCCATAACGCATATTTATTTGTCAAGAAATCTTCTACGCCAACACCGTGTAAATGTAGATCTTTAGCCACAAGATCAGATGTTGGGTCTTTCAATCTTCCTCCAGTAAAGTACTTTCTTGCTTCATCATAGTGTTGGTATGGCAGCATGCCAGATGCAAATATTTGGTTTGGCTGCCCTTCAATTGTGCAATATACTCTATTGATTAGTGGATTGTAAAACTTTTCTATTTGCCTTTCATATGAATCTTTTGGTTCCTCAAACAACATAAGTATTCCCTTCATTGACCTAGCTGGTGTATTCAAGTTAATGTTCCAGATTGGATCGGCCTGGCTTTTTGAAAGTGTACTGTGATTCAACACTCTTTCATAATAGATAGGCAGCTTAGAACTGTACTGATTTTCTATAAGTCTAGCCAGTTCAGGATGGTTTACAACATCAAACTCTAAAGAAATTCCAGACACCTTATACTTTGCTTCCGGGTCTTGTGAAAGCATAACACGATCATAACTATTGAAAGTCAGGTCGTATGACAGCCTGTCACGCAATGCTCCTTGATAGAAGGGAGGATGTGAATTTATGAGTTCAAAGTCAAGTGGAATACAAAATTTGTTTCCAAAAGCAACATTGACAGCGTTATCTTTTTTGTTGTCAGCTTTATCTCCGGCTCCTATTCTAACTTTTATCCCATTGTCTGACTGAATCCCTTGAAACACTCTGTTTTTCTTTTCATTGTCAGTCAACCAATTATCTGCATAAACTAAAAATACATCTGCATTATTCAATGACATCACTTCCCGCCCTTCCAGTTTGACAGTAATCTTCCTCACAATTGCTCTTCCTACATTATAAGCCAAAGTCCTATTTGCATCTGAGCCAGATTCTAATTCTAATTTGAATGATAGTCTTACAGTGCCTGGTACAATAACATCGTTCTTACCTAGATTAGGAAACCTAACAGTAAGTATTTCATTCTGATCAATAGTAGAAGGATTATTTGTAACTATAACTGTTTGCCTTATTCCTTTTACCCCGAGAGGTTCTTTCAGCCTTCTGTAAGGATCAAGAACAGAACCGAACGATTGTGCCATCTTTTTTTATTTTCAAAATAAAAAATAAGTTACAAATGGCAGAAGGTGGATTTGAAGATTTATTTGAGCCAGCGGACGACATGAGCGAAGCAATCCCTTTGGTTCCCTACCATCATTCACTGCATTATGAGGTGGCACGACATGAACTTCTGGAAGGTAAAGTTAGAGATTTCTACAAAAGTTTAGGAGAAGAACCTGATGTTTTAGATCCAAACCAGTTCAAAATGGAAGCAAATCATTTATATACAACTAGCGATAAAGGAGAAAAAGTCCAACTTACATATAAATCTAATCCTGCTAAGTTTCTATCAAAAGTTTCACTAAAACAAAAACTTACTGCTAATCGACTTAGGCAATTAGATATTGTGCCTAGCACACGGTCATCACCTTCCCATGTTGTTTCCTTACTTCAACAAGCAGAACTAGGACTACCAACTGCTACTCAAATAGAATCTGTTCCATTGCAAGATCTTAATAAACTTGCAGATGAGGCTGATCAACTTATACAAGAGATAGAGACTTCTTTTTCTGAGGAAACTTCACTGAAGACTCCACATGAACTATTACCTATGAGAGAAATAGAAGCCCTTAATCAATCACTACAAACCATCAGAGGTGAAATAGCAAATAATCTGTCAAAACTAGGTCAGCTGGATGAAGATATAAACAAAGAGAAACAAAAACTTGCTGATGCTGATGATTTGAACCTAGAACAAGAAGTAAAAAACAGAATTTCTAAGCGTTTAAAAGATTTGCAGGAGGAGAAAGCCATAAGGTTAGAAGTTCTAAGTAACAATAGAGAACAACTGAGAACACAGGTCAGCAGAATAAAAAATACAATTCAAAGAATCCTTTACGAAGACACAACTCTTGCTGAAAGAATTAGAACGCTTTTCAGAGAGCAGGGAATCACAATAGCTAGTATACTAACTGCGTTAGGATTTGCAATAAGCACATTAGTGTTAACATTCACAGGTGGCACTGTCACACCTCCACCTCCACCTTCACCTTCACCTCCATCTGATCCGGGATGGGTAAAGAAACAACTCAAACACATTGCAGAACTATTAAAGAAACTAGCAGCAAAAGCTTTGGATGCACTTCCAGGAATCATTGGTTCAATTGTTAGCTGGCTGTTATCTTTTGCAGGTAAAGTTGTTGGTTTCATGGCTGAACATCTCTGGACTCTAATAGTTTTAATTGCAGGTGTTCTGCTAACGAGAATAAAGCAAAAGTAAGCCTACACCCACTCCACCAATTACTAGAGCAGTTTTCTGCGATTCATGATCATCACTAATACTAACAGCTTGATCATCACTAGTGACAGAATGATCTTCACCTGCAGCGTGATCTTCACTTGTCACGCTTTGTTTCTGTTCATTGTGATATGGCTGTAACATCGTTCTGATTTCTGAATTCAGTTCTTCACCCTTTCCAAGCGGCTGGGTGTCACTAGCAATAATGATTTCATTGTTATAATTTGTTATTGTTCCAATCTGCAGCTGGAGATCAGAAGGTAACATGTAAAGGCCGTTACCAACAGCAAAGTCAACTTTTGATCTTGCATAACGGAGAGAGTCTTGATACCTTTTGATGCTGGAAGGCAGATCAACTGCAGAGTTTATGACATCTTCTAAATTTGATAACAACTGTTTCTGTGCACCAAACCCTGTGCTTGTTCTCATTATGTTTGATCGTGTCTGTGCCTGCGAGCCTAGCAAGCACCACGTATATGTTCGGATAGATTCATTGATCCTTTCAACACCTGATCCAGTGAAACCTTTGCCGGTGTCTAATATAAAAGTAGTCCATGCATTGTGGTGCTGTTGTTCTATTGATCCTAACTGTACCTGCACATTTGAAGAAAAAGATGTATGACCTGGCCAGTAATCAAAATTATACCTCCTGTGGACACCCCATAAATATAGTGTTCCCATGCCATGGTTTTTGTCTTGCTTTTGCCTAAAGTCGGTCTTAAAATCTATATTAAATTCATTGCAGAGACGCTCATACACTTTCATGTTTATCCTATTGTTGAATGGGTTCCAGCTCTTTTCATGCGGCATTGGTGCCTGAAGTTCAGACAAGATTCTCCTGCACTGATAGTAAACGTGAAATGTGTACACACACTTTGTCAGTAAGTTTGAATTATTCATGTGGTCTGCATAGGACACTCCACATCCTGTGGTTGCACAGAATATTGCAAAGTTTAACTGATTCTGATAGAACTGAATTGGGTGAGAGTTCCACATCTTTGGAACACTATCATTTTTGATTGGGGGATTTAGGTAAGAATGGAATGGGTCAGGCACTTTAACGCGAATGGATTCTGTTTCTGTTACAGCAAAGTCCAACTCATGGAAAGAAATAGTCTTTGGATTGTAATATGGTCCAGTTTTGTATTTAACGTCTTTGTTGAATTTATACTGAATCATTTTTGTTGTTGAATAAAAAATGTTTATCACACTAACAAATGTGAAGACTAGTGTGCCAGTTAAACTTGCAAACCCTATCAACAATCAAAATGGAGGAATGAAAGTTGCACTGCATGAAATTATGTACAAGGTTACTTGGTATAATATCAGTAAAAAAAAAGGCTAACAACTGGGTTAGAATTAATGGTAAAACACATTCTGTAGAAGATGGTTACTATGACTTCTGCACTTTAGAGAAAGAATTGTTTGCTCCAGTAGGTATTACAGCGAGTTTAAATCATGCAAGTCTCATTGCTACTCTTACTATGCCCAAAACTAGAGAAGTAAACGTTGAGTTTCCAACCAAACTCCTTGATATGCTTGGAATTACAAAAATATACAAGGGAACACGTCCCATTGACATGGATGTTAACAGTGTACTGTTTGTTCACATGAGAGAGCTTAACACATCCTATAATCTGTTTAATGATCAGCGTTCTGATCTGCTTAGGATTCTTCCACCGAGTGATGCCTCTTTTTGTAAAATGCACGTGCCAACATTTAAGACACTTCAGTTCAAGGACTTGGAGGAAGGGTGTCATGAATTCCTACACATTGATCTGAAAAATCAAAGTGGACAACCAGTTGATTGTTTGTTTAACATTACATTGGAAATAGTTCCATAAAATATTGAGTATTAAAATGTCGAGTGGACCTACAATAGCTTATCCTGTTGCATGTTCAACTATAGAGTTGAAAGATTTAGCAGACGCTATCGACTTTGAGAGCAATGCTGAAGTTGGTGCAGTGTATGCATTCGAGTTTACAGACACTGGTCATTACAAGAGAAAGGAAATCGACGATGAAAAGAAACCAAGATTTCTCAAACTAGGTCAAATCCGTGATGTTAATGTACCTGATCCAATTGTCGATGACATATACTACATGTGGAAACATCAGAATAAAAAATGGGTGCTTAGTCCTGTTATGAAAAAGATTGACTGGGAAATGAAGTTTGAATTTGTGAGTCCATACACTCTTGTTGGAAAAGACGACACATTCCGTAAGTCAATCAATGCTAAACCACTAATTGTTAGCCTTGTTCCTGCGTTTAACAGCAGGGGAGAAGTTGCAGTTAAACCTTTCCATAAGAACAACTATCTCATTCACAGAAAACAAAGTGTTGAAAAGGACGCTGACACCATTGTCGATTTTATACCCAAGCTTCCAATAGGGCAGAATGCAACTATGATATTTGATATAGTTGTCAGGAAAAGGGAAGAAACCACAAACACTGTTCTAATGAGAGGAATAAATCTCAACTGGAGACCATTAAATGTTGAAGAAGTCAGAGTATTTATTGCTGTTCAAAAGGATTCTAACACAATAAAAAAACAGACGTCAAACCAAAATGTTGTTGTTAACGCAGATATAAATAATTTAACAGAAATAAGAAGTATTAATCTTACTTATCTTGATTTGATTGCTTTCTACTATACAGATAAGGTGTTAAGCAATGAACAGCTTCAAAGCTTAGCAGAAACACTGGCCAGTGAGAATTAAGATAAATATTTTATATTTTGCATTAAAAAGATGACTAGCAGTGTGAAGCTTTATCCTAATATTGATGAAAGTGCAGCAGAAAGTCAACAATTCAGACTGGCACACATTAGTAATATACAAAAACAACTAGAAGATGAATTAGAAAAATATTCTCGCGCTAGACGTAAGTACTCAACAACTTACAACAGCCTTTCTAATGCCAGCACTGGTTCTACTATCCTTGCATCAGCTGCAGGTGTAACGGGAACAATTCTGTTAGCTACCGGAGTAGGGACTCCAGTTTCTCTAATCCTAGGCGGTGTCGCAGCAGCAGTTGGTGGTTTATCATTTATAGCATCAGCTATAATGAAAAAAATTGTGAAAAAGCTTGAAAAACACGAATCCATTTCCACTCTTGCATCATCAAAATTGTCTAGCCTAAAACTGTCTATCAGTAAAGCACTTGAAGATTCAAAAGTTTCTGACGAAGAATTCAAACAGATACAAACAGACTTTGATGACTACAAAAGTAAGAAAGCAAGTATTCAAACAAAAACACGAGCTGAATATAACAAGCCAATCGATATAGAAGATCTGAAAAAGCAGTTTTTAAAAAAGGGGATTCAAATAGGACGGGAAGAAAAAGTAAAAATAGAATCACTTGTAAAGAGTTAACTATTCGTTTAGACAGTCACATTGCATGTATCAGATATAATTCTAACAGTGAAAGAACATATGAAGTAAAGTTTGTAAATGAGAGAGCGTATTGAGCTTAAGAATGTTGTATAAGAGAAAGGGAGAATGTACGTTCTGGGTTACTGATTCCGACAGACCCGGCATTGGTTCAAAACAACCTTACTTTACTGTATTTTTTTTGTATGGATTTATGCAGTATTTTTCTGATTTTGTCGCATGTTTCATTTTAGTAAAAGTTTAGTCCAGAAGCCTATTTTGCGTTAATATTTAGGGTCTGTCGGAATCGGTGAGCCAGAACGTACATTCTCCCTTTCTCTCAGGGTGGTCCACATGACCAACAGGTGAGGCAGGGGGGTCAACATGACCAACAGGTGAGGCAGGGGGGTCAACATGACCAACGGGCGAGGCAAGGGGGTCCACATGACCAACAGGTGAGGCAGGGGGGTCAACATGACCAACAGGTGAGGCAGGGGGGTCAACATGACCAACGGGCGAGGCAAGGGGGTCAACATGACCAACAGGTGAGGCAGGGGGGTCAACATGACCAACGGGCGAGGCAAGGGGGTCAACATGACCAACAGGTGAGGCAGGGTGGTCAACATGACCAACAGGTGAGGCAGCGGAGTTCACATGACCAACAGGTGAGGCAGCGGAGTTCACATGACCAACAGGTGAGGCAGGGTGGTCAACATGACCAACAGGTGAGGCAGCGGAGTTCACATGACCAACAGGTGAGGCAGCGGAGTTCACATGACCAACAGGTGAGGCAGGGTGGTCAACATGACCAACAGGTGAGGCAGCGGAGTTCACATGACCAACAGGTGAGGCAGCGGAGTTCACATGACCAACAGGTGAGGCAGCGGAGTTCACATGACCAACAGGTGAGGCAGCGGAGTTCACATGACCAACAGGTGAGGCAGGGGAGTTCACATGACCAACAGGTGAGGCAGCGGAGTTCACATGACCAACAGGTGAGGCAGCGGAGTTCACATGACCAACAGGTGAGGCAGGGTGGTCAACATGACCAACAGGTGAGGCAGCGGAGTTCACATGACCAACAGGTGAGGCAGCGGAGTTCACATGACCAACAGGTGAGGCAGCGGAGTTCACATGACCAACAGGTGAGGCAGGGTGGTCCACATGACCAACAGGTGAGGCAAGGGGGTCAACATGACCAACGGGCGAGGCAAGGGGGTCAACATGACCAACAGGTGAGGCAGGGGGGTCAACATGACCAACAGGCGAGGCAGGGGGGTCAACATGACCAACAGGCAAGGCAGGGGGGTCAACATGACCAACAGGCGAAGCCGGGGAGTCAACATGACCAACAGGCGAGGCAGTGGGGTCAACATGGCCAACAGGCGAGGCAAGGGGGTCAACATGACCAATAGGCGAGGCAGGGGGGTCAACATGGCCAACAGGCAAGGCAAGGGGGTCAACATGACCAACAGCTAGGCGAGGCAGGGTTGTTGTCATATGTTGTTTGGTTATTTTAAGTGCAGATGAACCACACTTTTCTATCCATTGTTTAATTGTTTTGACAATATTATATGATCTTATGTCTAATGTCTTATCTTATGTCTTATACAACATACGGAATTCGCTGATCAAGCCAAACAAGACATATAGGCTTATGCCAATCTTTACGATTCAGAGCCCTTAGAATGAAACAATAATCTCAATCGGTCGGAATTAAATACACCTACCCTAACTGTCGTTTTTCGTTTATCTGCAAAAACTGAGTCTGTTCACTATGACTTAGGCCTTGACTTTCTTTTCTTTATTTATTTGGTGTTTAACGTCGTTTTCAACCATTCAAGGTTATATCGCGACGGTAGGCCTTGACTGTCAATACATTAATCAAAATGGATGTTTTAGAGAAAAAAAATGTTTGGTTTACTATATTTTAACTAAATTAGGTTTAACTGTTTCGTGTCTCCGGTCCCAAGAATAGTTAACAAGTCGCGTAAGGCAAAATTACTACATTTAGTCAAGCTGTGGAACTCACAGAATGAAACTGAACACACTGCATTTTTTCACAATGACCGTAGTCCGCTGCTCCTGCAAAAGGCAGTGAAATTGACGAGCCTGTTTAGCGCGGTAGTGGTTGCGCTGTGCTGCATAGCACGCTTTTCTGTACCGCTCTTCGTTTTAACTTTCTGAGCGTGTTTTTAATCCAAACATATCACATCTATATGCTTTTGGAATCAGGAACCGACAAGGAATAAGATGAAATTGTTTTTAAATCGATTTTGAAAATTTAATTTTAATCATAATTTTTATATTTTTAATTTTCAGAGCTTGTGTTTAACCCCTTCACTGCCCACCCCGTATGTAATACGTTGTCATTTTCGGTTTGTCGTACCCCCATAACCGTATTTCGTACGTGGGATTTGTGTCAACAACATTTCAGGACATTTCTGAAAACTAAATGGGAGGTAACCACTGTCCAAGTACTTGTAGGGGTTCTAAACACAGTTCTTTCCCATAGACCGTTCGGATAAGTTACTACCACGTGTTGAAAACTGTGTTAGAAATGTAGAACCGATCTATAGCATTCACAATGGCGGCCAAAAGTTGGACCTCAACTCTTAGACCTGTTTTCAAGCGATACAGTGATTTATGTTATGTTATGTTATGGATTATGTTTTGTGTGGTTTTACGTGCTGCAATGTGTGTGTGTGTAAGTCCGGTAACTGTAATTTTTGACAAAAATGGTCATTATATAAATTTTTACTATAATATTCACAAACAAAGTCCAATGATCATGTCATCCTATAATAGCCAAGCCAAGGGTATAAGCAAAACACATGCCAAAGATCTAAGAAATATCTCAATAAATGATCGAGCAGTGAACAGATTAGTGAACCTACCGAAGAAAGCGAAATTTTGCCCTGGCACACAGCAATACCAAAATGCTGTTATACTGTGGCAGTGAAGGGGTTAATCCGAATATAACATAATTATATGTTTTTGGAATCCAAACATGATGAAAAATAAAATGAAAGTAATTTTGGATCGTTTTACCAAATAATAATTTTATTTACAATTTTCAGATTTTTAATGACCAAAGTCATTAATTAAGTCTTAAGCCTCCAAGCTGAAATGCAATACCAAAGTCCGGCCTTCGTCGAAGATTGCTTTGCCAAAATTTCAATCAATTTTATTGAAAAATTGGGTGTGACAGTGCCGCCTCAACTTTTACAAAAAGCCGGATATGACGTCGTCAAAGACATTTATTCAACAAGTCGCGTAAGGCGAAAATACAATATTTAGTCAAGTAGCTGTCGAACTCACAGAATGAAACTGAACGCAACGCAACGCAGCAAGACCGTATACTCGTAGCATCGTCACTCCACCGCCCGTGGCAAAGGCAGTGCCCGTGGAATTGACAAGAAGAGCGGGGTATTCGTTGCGCTGAGAAGGATAGCACGCTTTTCTGTACCTCTCTTCGTTTTAACTTTCTGAGCGTGTTTTTAATCCAAACATATCATATCTATATATTTTTGGAATCAGGAACCGACAAGGAATAAGATGAAAGTGTTTTTAAATTGATTTCGAAAAAAAATTTTGATAATAATTTTTATATATTTAATTTTCAGAGCTTGTTTTTAATCCGAATATAACATATTTATATGTTTTTGGAATCAGCAAATGATGGAGAATAAGATAAACGTAAATTTGGATCGTTTTATAAATTGTTTTTTTTTTTTACAGATTTTCAGATTTTTAATGACCAAAGTCATTAATTAATTTTTAAGCCACCAAGCTGAAATGCAATACCGAAGTCCGGGCTTCGTCGAAGATTACTTGACCAAAATTTCAACCAATTTGGTTGAAAAATGAGGGCGTGACAGTGCCGCCTCAACTTTCACGAAAAGCCGGATATGACGTCATCAAAGACATTTATCAAAAAAATGAAAAAAACGTTCGGGGATTTCATACCCAGGAACTCTCATGTCAAATTTCATAAAGATCGGTCCAGTAGTTTAGTCTGAATCGCTCTACACACACACACACACGCACGCACACACGCACGCACACACGCACATACACCACGACCCTCGTTTCGATTCCCCCTCGATGTTAAAATATTTAGTCAAAACTTGACTAAATATAAAAAATGAAAAAAATGTCTGGGGACATCATGCCCAGGAACTCTAATAGAAATGTACATGCCAATCGAAATAGGTGCAACATTTTATCTTGTACACACAAGTGCTCAAAAGAGAGAACAGTCGTTACATTCACAAGCACAACAGTAACGAAAACGTGACCGTTGATAAAACTGTTGGAACAATGCGCACCATTTCATGAATCACACTTTTGAAGTTCCGCCGGGAGTAAATATGAGAACCTTATAGATGTGCTCAATCAGCTATTTTCAAATTGAACAATGTTGAATGTAAACTTCAACATGTTTCCAGACCAAGCTTTCAGAATTTCAGTGATTTTTGCTTTCATCCGTGCAAGCCATGAAATTAATAGCATCAATATAAATTGTTATTTAGATCTATCAAGGCTGTTCCCCCCGCGGGTTAGGGGGAAGAATTTACCCGATGCTCCCCAGCATGTCGTAAGAGGCGACTAACGGATTCTGTTTCTCCTTTTACCCTTGTTAAGTGTTTCTTGTATAGAATATAGTCAATGTTTGTTTTTAGTCAAGCAGTATGTAAGAAATGTTAAGTCCTTTGTACTGGAAACTTGCATTCTCCCAGTAAGGTCATATATTGTACTACGTTGCAAGCCCCTGGAGCAATTTTTTGATTGGTGCTTTTGTGAACAAGAAATAATGAACAAGTGGCTCTATCCGATCTCCCCCTTTCCCCGTCGCGATATAACCTTGAACAGTTGAAAACAACGTTAAACATCAAATAAAGAAAGAATCTATCAAGGCTGTTGTTTACTTGTGATTGCAGAGAAGACTACCCCAAAGACACGGTGATATTGCATCAGATTGGTCGCGGTCCCTTTGCACCAAGCATGACACCTTTTGCGATCAAGTTGGAAACATACCTGCGAATCGCCAAGATACCTTACAAGGTATGTATTGTGGAAATAGATGATGTTCAGAAATAAAAATAAAAAAAATTCTTTTTCTCTTTTTTTTCTTTCTTTTTTTTTCTCTAATTTTTTCTACTGCTCAATACGTTGTGTGGTGACATGTTGGCTTGTTCACGTAGCAGCTGCTGTTTGCCTCACTACTTGGCGCAACTCCTCTACAGCGAATAAAGACCTTGACCTTGAGTTATTTTTGGAATATGTTCCTAAACAAATTAAATACATTGAAACTTCTAGGTTGCAACTTTGAAAACATCCAGAAAAATTGGTTGTAAAATAGAGGGGCCCCCACCCTCATATCAGGGAATTGTCCAGGTAATTTCATTGGAAGGGAAGTAACTGCTTGCTAACACTCTCTTAATTATTTGCTGCAGTAATGTCCCATGAATTTGCCAGAACGCTATTTTTTGTTCTCTTTCAAAATCCTGTTGTTGGTGCCAGACAGCTCATTTCTGGTGAAGCTTTCATAAGCAAAAATGTGTATTGTATTATGCTGTCCTTCTATTGGTGAGTACAGAAGTCCTTTGGTTTTTTAAATTTCTGAACTTTTTCTCACGCAGAACGTACATGACATGAAGAAATCCTCCAAGGGCAAGTACCCCTGGATCTCGTTCAACGGACATAGCGTTGCCGACTCTGCTTTTTGCATTGAGTTCATCAACAAGAAACGCAACGTTGACCTCAGCTCTTGGCTGTCTCCCGAGCAACGGGCAGTGGCCTTGGCCTTCCAGCGATTGGCGGAGGAGGACATATACTGGTGAGCTCATTGCTTGAAGGCATGATACTTTCCATGTAAACCGTTTGGGCCAATTTGGGGCCCGGTAGCTCAGTTGATAGATCACACCAATTTCCTAGAGTGGAACAATGCCACCATCAAGATTTTCTTTATAGCTGCAACAAAGAATGGCCCAAAAGCAATCATATGCAAATGCAGGGGTCCTTCGTACATACAGTAGTGTTTCAGACTATGTTAAACTCACAATACATGTACTTGCTTTGCCTAAAACCTGACCACACATATTTTGTTCTTTTTTACGGGTTTGCATACAATCTGAAAATGACCCACACCAATTTCCTTGAGCAGGACAATGCCAGCATCAAGATTACCTATCGACTTGTGCAATAAAGGGGGACCAATTGGCCCATAGTCTTTTTCTTCCAGGTGCAGTAATTCAATTCAGTACAACAGAAATTGTTCAATGAGTGTTCATATGCGCAGGGTGTCGGTCTGCCAATTGGCCAATAGTCTTTTTCTCCCAGGTTGAACCCTGCATTACAGTGGAACCCCCCTTTTAAGACCCTCCAATTTAAGACTTCCTCCCTTAGGCCCCCCCCCCCCCAAAAAAAAAAAAAGGTGTGGTTAAGGTAACATAGCCCAAAAAAATAGAGTAGGAAGGTAGGCAATCAGTTTTTGAGTCACTTGAGAAAAAGTGACTCTATGTAATCGGTCAGTGTTAGTCTGTCCGGCCGGCCGTCCGGCCGTCCGTAGACACCACCTTAACGTTGGACTTTTCTCGGAAACTATCAAAGCGATCGGGCTCATATTTTGTTTAGTCGTGACCTCCAATGACCTCTACACTTTAACGATGGTTTCGTTGACCTTTGACCTTTTTCAAGGTCACAGGTCAGCGTCAAAGGAAAAATTAGACATTTTATATCTTTTCTCGGAAACTATCAAAGCGATCGGGCTCATATTTTGTTTAGTCGTGACCTCCAATGACCTCTACACTTTAACGATGGTTTCGTTGACCTTTGACCTTTTTCAAGGTCACAGGTCAGCGTCAAAGGAAAAATTAGACATTTTATATCTTTGACAAAGTTCATCGGATGTGATTGAAACTTTGTAGGATTATTCTTTACATCAAAGTATTTACATCTGTAGCCTTTTACGAACGTTATCAGAAAAACAAGGGAGATAACTAGCCTTTTCTGTTCGGCAACACACAACTTAACGTTGGGCTTTTCTCGGAAACTATAAAAGTGACCGGGCTCAAATTTTATGTGAACGTGACTCATTGTGTTGTGAATAGCAATTTCTTCCTGTCCATCTGATGCCTCATATAATATTCAGAACTGCGAAAGTGACTCGATCGAGCGTTTGCTCTTCTTGTTTTATATTTTTTTAAACTTTTTTTCCTAATGTATACAAATTAAACCTACCTGACAGGGAAATAAGTGTGCAGCTATGGATATTCTTTTGAGCAATTTTGAACTGCATGACGACTCGAGCGCTTTCGCTCTCATTGCGTTTTCTACACTCGTTTTCTTGTTTTTATTTTTATTTTTGGTGACAAATGTAATAAAAAGTTATAGGGTCGGCCCCTAAAAATAGGGTAGGTCGGGTTACCGTAACCACACCTTTTTATATTTAGTCAAGTTTTGACTAAATATTTTAACATCGAGGGGGAATCGAAACGAGGGTCGTGGTGTATGTGCGTGTGTGCGTGTGTGTGTGTGTGTGTGTGTGTGTGTGTGTAGAGCGATTCAGACTAAACTACTGGACCGATCTTTATGAAATTTGACATGAGAGTTCCTGGGTATGAAATCCCCGAACGTTTTTTTCATTTTTTTGATAAATGTCTTTGATGACGTCATATCCGGCTTTTCGTGAAAGTTGAGGCGGCACTGTCACGCCCTCATTTTTCAACCAAATTGGTTGAAATTTTGGTCAAGTAATCTTCGACGAAGCCCGGACTTCGGTATTGCATTTCAGCTTGGTGGCTTAAAAATTAATTAATGACTTTGGTCATTAAAAATCTGAAAATTGTAAAAAAAAATAAAAATTTATAAAACGATCCAAATTTACGTTCATCTTATTCTCCATCATTTGCTGATTCCAAAAACATATTAATATGTTATATTCGGATTAAAAACAAGCTCTGAAAATTAAATATATAAAAATTATTATCAAAATTTTTTTTTCGAAATCAATTTAAAAACACTTTCATCTTATTCCTTGTCGGTTCCTGATTCCAAAAATATATAGATATGATATGTTTGGATTAAAAACACGCTCAGAAAGTTAAAACGAAGAGAGGTACAGAAAAGCGTGCTATCCTTCTCAGCGCAACGAATACCCCGCTCTTCTTGTCAATTCCACGGGCACTGCCTTTGCCACGGGCGGTGGAGTGACGATGCTACGAGTATACGGTCTTGCTGCGTTGCGTTGCGTTCAGTTTCATTCTGTGAGTTCGACAGCTACTTGACTAAATATTGTATTTTCGCCTTACGCGACTTGTTTCTTTTTCAGGCCTTATAAGACCCTGTTTTCTCTGACTTTTGTTTTAACCTCTGTAAATTTACATCCATTTTAAGACTCCCTCCATTTTAAGACTCCCTCCATTTTAAGACCTGATTTTCTCAGATTTTTGGAGGTCTTAAAAGGGGGGTTCCACTGTAATACAATTCAATACAAGAGAAATTGTTCAATGAGTGCTGATGTGCGCAGGGTGTTGGTCTGCCAGCGATGGGTCCAGCATCTTGACATGGATCTGGTCGCCAAGGCCTTCCCCAAATGGCGGTTCGCCAGCTTTGGTGTCAAGTATATGCTCTCCCCTGCAATACGTAAAAAGGCGTGGGAACAGGGAATGGGACGGCACAGCTCGGAGGAAGTTGTCCACATTGCACGCAAGGATCTCACCGCATTGAGTGACTACCTCGGTAAGTCGCTGCGACTTTTTTGTTTTCTCAGGGAAAATTTCATTGTAACGTGACATCCCGCTTGATTTTCAGGGTGTTAGTAGTCCAGAGGTGGGTGCAGGAGGTCAGTGTGGAATTTTTCCGCATGGCGTACTCGTTTCCGCTCTCCTGGCTCTTCCTGCGATTCTACGTCACCCCCTCTGTTCGAAGGATGGCTTTCGACCAAGGAATGGGCAGGCACAGCAAAGACGAAGTGTTGCACATCGCTCGGAAAGATCTGACCGCTTTAAGTGTCTTTATCGGTGAGGGCAACAGGCTGTTAAAATGTTTGGTGGTGTCGTCTGAGCTGCCTTTGTCAACTTCTTCGTTTCACCATGTGTTGAAGTGGTGGTTAAGCATGACTTTTGGACGATATTTGTCCACTTATTCGTTTCACCATCTGTTGAATTGGTGATTAAAGGTACTGAACTTGTCAAATCCAGGTGCACAGAGCCCCTGGGGCTTTTAGTCATACCTCAGGCAGCTATCCGTTAGAAGAACTACCAAGTTTCATTGACTTGCACCCAAAGAGTCAAGAACTGCAATTTTTTTACAAATTAATTTCGTACTCGGACCCGGCTGGTCTTGGCCTATTTTTGGATCTAAATTTAGATCAGGTAGATCACCACATCATGCACAAAAAGACACGTCACTAGCAAACTATGTCAGACGTCATCATGAGTTTGTGTAAAACAAAATGGAGGCCGGAATCACTCAGTTGAATCGAACTCCGACCAAACACCACGTAATAACTAGGTTAATTTATGCACTCGCGTGAACAAGAAACTGTCGAGCTTCACAGATGTCGTCGTTGGGTAGTTTTGGGTTTGTTTTACTACCATAGGAGGATTTTTGAACTGTAAATGCACTCAGCTGCAACAAAAACGCAAAACGAAGGCTGTGAGCTGCACTGTGCCTTTAAGCATGACTTTTGGGAGATATTTGTCAACTTATTCGTTTCACCATTTGTTGAATTGGTGATTAAGCATGACTTTTGAAAGATATTTGTCAACTTCTTTGTCTCATCGTTTGTGGAAATCTTTGTCTAGCATGACTGTTGAAAGATCCTCAAAGGAGCGACTCTACATGTGATCATGTTACCGTGTGATATGTGATTGTGCTACCGTGTGATACTGTGATTGTGCAATACTTCTGTGGAGTTATTGGTCAAGCATGAGTTTCCAAAGGTTCCTGGAGGAATGACTCCGTGTGCAGACAGTGTGTGACATTAAGTCTGGTGTCTGTTGCCGTCAGCAGACTACATGTGTGTGATTAAAATCTTAAAGCAGTAATTCGTCCATGGAACGTGAAAGGCAAACAAAAACAACCTTTTTGACTCAAAAATGTCCTGTTTCATTTCAAATATAGTCGAACCTCCCTTTATAATAACAACCACCGAAGTGACCAAATAAAAGCAGTCCTTATAGACAGACAGGTGGTTGCTATGGAAAGGTACATTATACTCTTCCAAAAAAGTTGTAAGGACCACTTTTTCAAACGCATGCCAAACAGAAATGACAAGGTTGAACAATTTAATTTTTATCTGTATTAACCGAGGACTGTCTACAGAAAATTTCGTTTCAAACACAGTTGCTGAAACAGAGCTGGAGGTTGTTACTCTCGACAACCCCTTGATTTCAAATTCACAACAACAGTGTTTCTCCAGCCATCAGTTGCTAGGTAACTGACCGCTGCCTATGATAATGAGTAGGTAACGAAGCACCCAACCAAGCACCCAGGTTATGAGTCAATTACGGAGCACCCAGGTTACGAGTCGGTTACAGGGCACCCGGGTTACGAGTCAGTTACGGAGCACCCAGGTTACGAGTCAGTTAGGGAGCACCCAAGTTATGAGTCGGTTACGGAGCACCCAAGTTACGAGTCAGTTACGCAGCACCCAAGTTACAAGTCAGTTACGGAGCACCCACGGTACGGGTCAGTTACGGAGCACCCAAGTTACGGGTCAGTTACGGAGCACCCAGGTTACAACTCTCATACAAGTCAGTTAGGAGCACCAAGGTTACAAGTCGGTTACAGAGCACCCATGTTACGAGTGTTACGGAGCACCCACTTTACGAGTCAGTTGCAGAGCACCCAGGTTACGAGTTAGTTACGGAGCACCCAAGTTACGAGTCAGTTATGGAGCACCCAGGTTATGAGTCAGTTACAGGGCACCCAGGTTACGAGTCGGGTATGGAGCACCCAGGTGACGAGTCAGTCACGGAGCACCAAGGTTACGAGTCAGTTACGGAGCACCCAAGTTACGAGTCAATGATGCTTTGATCGGGCGTCAGTCCACGATAACAACAAAGAATTTTTAAATGGAAGCCTATCAATGTATAATCGTCTTATGTTGAACCAGCTGTGTGTCTGAACAGATTTTTTTGTATAGTGAGGTTATGTTTCAGGAACGAAACCGTGTGTAATGTGTGTAACTTAGCTGTGTGTCTGAAAAGATTGTTACAGTGGATTTGTGTTTCAGGCACCAAAAGGTTTCTGATGGGTGACCAGCCGTGCGAGGAAGACTGTGCCATCTTTGGTCAGCTCTCTCAGCTGTACTGGCAACTCACTGGTCCTACAAGCAACATGTTTAAAGGTGTGTTCAGCAGTGACAGTGGAGGGGGAGGGAGTGTGTGTGTATGTGTGTTTGTGTGTGTTAGAGAGAGAGAAGAGAGAGAGAGATTTTTGGCATTGGGGATTCTATTTCAATGTTTCAATTTGTTTCCATGATTCTCTCTCTCTCTCTCTCTCTCTCTCTCTCTCTCTCTCTCTCTCTCTCTCTCTCTCTCTCTCTCTCTCTCTCTCTCTCTCTCTCTCAGTTTGTTTATTTAATTTAATGTTTATTCCATGTGTTTGTTAACAGAAGAGTTCCCTCGACTGGTGTCGTACTGCGAGCGCATGAAGGACAGGTTCTGGCCAGACTGGGTGGAATGCACTACCCAGGGTGGGACGAGCAAGGCCACCAAGTAAAACCCACCTTGTCTTGCAGTCAAAACAGCCACAGTGGAACCCCCCTTTTAGGACCTCCACAAATGTGAGAAAATCAGGTCTTAACAAGCTACACACCAAATTTCAGCTCAGTTGACCCATAAGTACCAGAGATACGAGTCTAAAGAAAGAGACAGACGGACAGACAGACCTCAAACATTCTGAGAAAATCGGGTCTTAACAATCTACACACCAAATTTCAGCTCAATCGACCCGTACAGGGCCTAGCATTGTAAGCCGTTCGGCTTTCTTTACGCCGAAATAACATCTCCAGTACGCGGAACTCGTTTTGGTGTACGCCGAAATGCAAAAACCTGTTATTCCCAAACGGTAAACCCAAACAGTCCCAGCTTTCGTATTGTGCGCCGTTCGATTCAATTCTCAATCGATTTGACAGTTTGCTTGAGCACGCACTTCCTCTGGCATTGCGCGAGCATGCTTTGTGCCGGTGTTTTGTGGCTCTAGACTTGAAATAGTGTCTCGAAGCGTTGTTGAACGTGGTCAGCCATTCAGTGACAAAGAATCCAGGTATTCCTGGAAGTGGGAATGGCTGGATTTCGTTCCGAAGGCAAGTCAGAAGAAGTAATGTGCCGATACGGACTATGGACTATGGCATAACCCCCACCAGGGGCTTTGCCCTTGATCCCACTGGGGGCCTCCTGCGGTCCCCAGACCCCCGCCTTTGTAAGCTGAACTCACTTTTTCCAATGCTAGGCCCTGCCCATAAGTACCAGAGATATGAGTCCAAAGAAACAGACAGACAGATCTCAAACATTGTGATAAAATCGGGTCTTAACAAGCTACACACCAAATTTCAGCTCAATCGACTCAAGTACCAGAGGTACAAGTCGAAAGAAAGGGACAGACGGAGAGATAAACAGACATGAGACAGGCTGAGTGAAACCTAAACGCCCCGTATTATGCCGAGGTGTAAAAAGGAGGGAGTCTTAAAATGGGGGTCATTTGACAGAGGTTATGGGGCGGGGATGTAGCTCAGTCGGTAGCGCGCTGGATTTGTATCCAGTTGGCCGCTGTCAGCGTGAGTTCGTCCCCACGTTCGGCGAGAGATTTATTTCTCAGAGTCAACTTTGTGTGCAGACTCTCCTCGGCGTCCGAACACCCCCGTGTGTACACGCAAGCACAAGACCAAGTGCGCAACGAAAAAGATCCTGTAATCCATGTCAGAGTACGATGGGTTATAGAAACACGAAAATACCCAGCATGCTTCCTCCGAAAACGGCGTATGGCTGCCTAAATGGCGGGGTAAAAACGGTCATACACGTAAAATTCCACTCGTGCAAAAAACACGAGTGGGAGTTTCAGCCCACGAACGCAGAAGAAGAAGAAGAAGACAGAGGTTATGAACAAAAAGTCTGAGAAAACAAGGTCTTGAAAAGGAGGGACTCTTAAATTGGGGGGGGGGGGGGGGGGGGGGGGTCTTAAAAGTGGGTTCCACTGCACTGAGCAGAATGGAGTGAAAAATCAAGTTTGATGTATGTGATAGAAACGTTTTGCAATCATATTAATCAGATGTTTTAATTTTTTTATTGTGTATAAAAGAATATAGCTGTGCTATAGAAACAAAGCAACTTTTTCATAGATTTCAAGTTTGCAATATTTCAGATTATTTACTTACAAGAATCAGCTGTGCCATTGATTTAGCTTTCAGGTTGTGATATTCCAAATTATTTACTTTTTTTCCAAATAAAAAGAACAGAATTGAAGGTTTCTGGTTATGTTTCAGTGTGATGAATAATTGTGCTCTTTGTTGTTATTGCTATGCCTGAAGAATTATGAATGGGTGTATGGAATGTACATACGGTGAAATTGTGTGTAAATCACAATGTGTTATTGTTTATATCTCTCATGGTTTTTATGTCTTCGTCTATCTATCTATGTATCCTATGTATTTCTGTGGCAGTAATGAGGATAATGTGATGAACAGCTTCAGCAGATTTGTGTTCTTCATGTTACAGAAGAGACAACCCTTATAAATCAGGTTCAGTGACATGTCATTAGGGTCTTAATGTATTTGTTGAATTTTATGCGTGACTATAATTTATAACTGTGCAGATACTATTGCTGTTATTTTAACCATTATTGTAAGGGGCTGTGGCCTTAGACAATTAAAGATTTGTTCTTGTTCTTGTTCTTGTTCTATCTATGTATCCTTCTTTGTATCTATCTCCCTATCCAAGAATTGAAGAAAAAGGCTGAATCATTCTTGGGCAAAAGCATACACGCACACACAAACACACACTAACACACACGCAATATTGTACTAGACAATGAAATGGGAAAAAAAAGCCAAAATCTGAATCATGACTGGTAGACTGACACACCAAGGAAAAGATACTGGTATGTTACCCAGTTGCTTAAAACAGACAACAGTTTCACGTTTAAACTAGTCAAATTACTACTTCAGAGCAGTTAACATGTCTTAACAATGCGGTGAACCCCTCTGTGAAACCTCCAACATATGACAAAATCAGCTTTTTAAAAAGGAGAGAATCTGAATGGTGAATTTACAAAAGTTATGAACAGAAAATCTGAAAAAACAAGGTCTTAAAAAATGGAAGGGAGGGGAGTCTTAAATTTTCCTAAGGTCTTAAAAAGGGGTTTCTATCGTACAACAATACTAGCATAGATGGACCGCGTAAAATAATGGTAGATGACACTTGCAGTTGAAACATTCCACGACCATTGCCAAAACTGAAGGATTTGTACCCCACTGATCTGCCACCCTGGTTGCCTGTGTAACGACCATTATGCGAATTTCGATTGGTGACACACGATGGGGTGATATGGTACTGATGATGAAAAGTGTACTTCGATTTTTTAGAGAGTTGGTGCGGTTTTTTTGTTTCCAAAGAAAATTTATTCACGGTAGGAGAATCTGAATTGGAATAAGTTCAAAGCATGGCACTCAAACGCATACATGTACGCAGTCACGCGCGCACGGCGCCGACGGATATACACACGCGCACGCACGCGTGAGTGGACACACACACACACACATTCGTGCGCACACACATTCACGCACGCTTGCACACACGCCCACACACACACACACGTATACACGCACACACACCTCTCCTCTATTTCTCTCACCAAACTATCGCTTGTCTATCTCAATGCTTTTTACATTTAGTCAAGTTTGGACTGAATGTTTTAACATAGACTGGGAATATCGACTAGGTTGTGGTGAATGTGTGTGTGTGCGTGTTTGTGTGTGTGTGTGTAGAGCGATTCCGAGAAAACTACTGGACCGATCTTCATGAAACTTCACATGCCGGAGTTCCTGGGTATGATATCCCCAGAGTTCCCCTCATTTTTTTATGATGTCATATCCGTCTTGTAGTGAACGTTGAGGCGGCACTGCCACGCCCTCATTTCAAGTTTCTATTAAATTGATTGCAATTTTGGTCAAACAATCTTCGACGAAGGCCCGGACTATGGGATTGCATTTCAATGTGGAAGCTTAATAATTAAATAATGAGTTGGGTCATTAAAAATCTGAACATTTTAATTGAAATTAAACTTTTAGTAATCGTTTAAAGAAATGATTCCATCCTATTCTTTATCATTTCCTGATTTCAAAAACATACCAATATGTTATGTTTGGATTAAAAACAAGCTTTGCACGGCCGGACTATCTTTTTTTTCTCGTGAAATGCAGTACGTGCGTTTCAGTGTACCATTATGTGAGTGTGATTGTTTGACTGTATGTATTAATTTCGCTTCACGCGACTTGTTATAGTCTCAGGTGCCAGGTGATTGGTTCTGAATAACTCTCACTTACTCTTGTTGCGCATGTCGCATTTATTTAAAGCGCTTACATCCCTTTGTTTCTCAGATTGTTTAAAGCCGCGGCGTTTCTCCGTGGAACCTTGGGCAGAAAATCCCATTATATGCATCGGTTGAAGTCACTGGGTCGCCATTCCACTAAACCCAAAGATTAATTTAATGTGTGAGTTTGTCTGTGATGCGTCCAGCGCAAAGCCGGCCTGAGTAGGTCATCTATTATGTCCCTATACCATGGCAACGAAAATAGAGACGTAGTTTCACGGTGAAACACAAAAATGTACACGGCCGCACGCATGCATGTACGCCATGCACACACGCACAAACACACACACACACAGACACACACACACTCACACACACACACACACACACATCCCTACCAACAAACACACGCCCACTCATACGAACGCAGAGCTAAAATGACTATTGTCTCTGTGGACCAGGTTACTCAGTCTGTTTCACACCCCCCGGCCGCGGGTTAGGGGGAAGAATTTACCCGATGCTCCCCAGCATGTCGTAAGAGGCGACTAACGGATTCTGTTTCTCCTTTTATCCTTGTTAAGTGTTTCTTGTATAGAATATAGTCAATGTTTGTAAAGCAGTATGTAAGAAATGTTAAGTCCTTAAGAATTTACCCGATGCTCCCCAGCATGTCGTAAGAGGCGACTAACGGATTCTGTTTCTCCTTTTATCCTTGTTAAGTGTTTCTTGTATAGAATATAGTCAATGTTTGTAAAGCAGTATGTAAGAAATGTTAAGTCCTTGCATTCTCCCAGTAAGGTCAAATATTGACACGTACGTTGCAAGCCCTTGGAGCAATTGTTTTTGAGTCACTTGAGAAAAAGTGACTCTATGTAATCGGTCAGTGTTAGTCTGTCCGGCCGGCCGTCCGGCCGGCCGTCCGTAGACACCACCTTAACGTTGGACTTTTCTCGGAAACTGTCAAAGCGATCGGGCTCATATTTTGTTTAGTCGTGACCTCCAATGACCTCTACACTTTAACGATGGTTTCGTTGACCTTTGACCTTTTTCAAGGTCACAGGTCAGCGTCAAAGGAAAAATTAGACATTTTATATCTTTGACAAAGTTTATCGGATGTGATTGAAACTTTGTAGGATTATTCTTTACATCAAAGTATTTACATCTGTAGCCTTTTACGAACGTTATCAGAAAAACAAGGGAGATAACTAGCCTTTTCTGTTCGGCAACACACAACTTAACGTTGGGCTTTTCTCGGAAACTATAAAAGTGACCGGGCTCAAATTTTATGTGAACGTGACTCATTGTGTTGTGAATAGCAATTTCTTCCTGTCCATCTGATGCCTCATATAATATTCAGAACTGCGAAAGTGACTCGATCGAGCGTTTGCTCTTCTTGTTTGATTAGTGCTTTTGTGAACAAGAAACAATTAACAAGTGGCTCTATCCCATCTCACCCCTTTCCCCGTCGTGATATAACCTTGAACGGTTGAAAACGACTCCGTTAAACACCAAATAAAGAAAAGAAAGTCTGTTTCACGGCAACAGAAATCATCCATTTTCACAGCATGACAATTTGTGACAAAAGCTCTTTCTCGATATCTTGAGGGGTAGGCTTTGCCATCTTAAGGCGATAGAGGTCACGTCAGTTTTAACAGTCAGCATATTAGAAATAACTTAAAATGTAGCCTGTGTTCCCAAAGAAACTTGATTTTCAATCGTCTGAAGCCCTTAGTTACCTGATTAATAAGACCAAGCAGAGTCTGATTATCTCAACATCTTTTAATTCAAGAACAGACATTTGGTTCTTTGCAACAATGCATGTTCTTTAATTTGGAACACTAAACCTGAACGTCACCAAAAAATGGCTCTTGGAATAAAGAAACAAACTAACAAACAAACAAAGGAAGGCAGAAAGAAAGAAAGAAAGAAAGAAAAAAAGAAAAGAAAAAAAAAGAAACAAACACTAACAAACAAACAAACAAGCCAACAGACAGACAGATTAATGAACAGATCATTGGTTGGTATCTATCGCCTTAACTGCCCACGTGGCAAGCCAACACTCTTTGCAGAAACACACACACTCATCCGACACAGATCGTACCACAAACTGAGGAGGTAGCACGAGGGACGGAAACTGTTTTGGAGGAATACAGACACACAGAAGGAAGACTAAGGAGGAGGAGGAGGAGTAGAAACAAAGAGGAATAAAGACTCGACACAGTGGCCGCTATGGCTAGGTGTCCGTTGAGACGGCTGTTTTGTCGTCTGTTTCCTCTTCTCTGCGCGTTGTTGCTGAAACTGAGTTTTGGTGAGTCTTCTTGTATCAGTTTATTATATAGACATGTGCTTCCTCTTGAAACAGAGAAAAGACAAGTTGGAACTTTAGCGCAAAAAAAAAAAACAAGTCGCGTAAGGCGAAAATACAACATTTAGTCAAGTAGCTGTCGAACTCACAGAATGAAACTGAACGCAATGCAACGCAGCAAGACCGTATACTCGTAGCATCGTCAGTCCACCGCTCACGGCAAAGGCAGTGAAATTGACAAGAAGAGCGCTGAGAAGGATAGCACGCTCTTCTGTACCTCTCTTCGTTTTAACTTTCTGAGCGTGTTTTTAATCCAAACATATCATATCTATATGTTTTTGGAATCAGGAACCGACAAGGAATAAGATGAAAGTGTTTTTAAATTGATTTCGAAAATGTAATTTTGATAATAATTTTTATATATTTAATTTTCAGAGCTTGTTTTTAATCCAAATATAACATATTTATATGTTTTTGGAATCAGCAAATGATGGCGAATAAGATGAACGTAAATTTGGACAGTGCCGCCTCAACTTTCACAAAAAGCCGGATATGACGTCATCAAATTTCATAAAGATCGGTCCAGTAGTTTAGTCTGAATCGCTCTACACACACAGACAGACAGACACACACACACACACACACACACACGCACGCACGCACATACACCACGACCCTCGTCTCGATTTCCCCCTCTACGTTAAAACATTTGACTAAATGTAAAAAAGATTCTGTACAAAGCCTACTATTTGGTTCAGTTGGAAATACATAAGGTGAAGACGATCGATTTCAACTGATCGATGTGCTTGTTTGGTTCTAGCAAGAGCTATTTAGTTATTTATTGGTTTATTGATGTGTTGATTTATTGATCTATCTATTTATTTCAGGTTTTAATAAGGAACACGTTTGAAAATTAAGCTTTGCCCAATACCTTTATTACTTTGTAAAGTTCAGAGAGTTAAGCATGCCATTGCCACCGTATGTGGTGTATAGAAAGGTTGTGCGAGTGTTTTTATTTGTTTTCCTTCTTTGTTATAAACAATGTTTTATTTCCGTTTACTTGTACATGAAATTTACATACATGTATAAATATGAAGACAACAACAAGCCTATAGCTTACGTATGGCTTACTTTTTATATTTAGTCAAGTTTTGACTAAATATTTTAACATCGAGGGGGAATCGAAACGAGGGTCGTGGTGTATGTGCGTGTGTGCGTGTGTGTGTGTGTCTGTGTGTGTGTAGAGCGATTCAGACTAAACTACTGGACCGATCTTTATGAAATTTGACATGAGAGTTCCTGGGTATGAAATCCCCGAACGTTTTTTTTCATTTTTTTGATAAATGTCTGATGACGTCATATCCGGCTTTTCGTGAAAGTTGAGGCGGCACTGTCACGCCCTCATTTTTCAACCAAATTGGTTCAAATTTTGGTCAAGTAATCTTCGACGAAGCCCGGACTTCGGTATTGCATTTCAGCTTGGTGGCTTAAAAATTAATTAATGACTTTGGTCATTAAAAATCTGAAAATTGTAAAAAAAATAAATTATAAAACGATCCAAATTTACGTTTATCTTATTCTCCATCATTTGCTGATTCCAAAAACATATAAATATGTTATATTCGGATTAAAAACAAGCTCTGAAAATTAAATATATAAAAATTATTATCACAATTAAATTGTCCAAATCAATTTAAAAACACTTTCATCTTATTCCTTGTCGTTTCCTGATTCCAAAAACATATAGATATGATATGTTTGGATTAAAAACACGCTCAGAAAGTTAAAACAAAGAGAGGTACAGAAAAGCGTGCTATCCTTCTTAGCGCAACTACTACCCCGCTCTTCTTGTCAATTTCACTGCCTTTGCTATGAGCGGTGGACTGACGATGCTACGAGTATACGGTCTTGCTGAAAAATGGCAGCTACTTGACTAAATATTGTATTTTCGCCTTACGCGAAAACAAAGAGAGGTACAGAAAAGCGTGCTATGCAGCATAGCGTAACCACTACCCCGCTCTTCTTGTCAATTTCACTGCCTATGCCGTGAGCGGTGGACTACGAGTATACGGTCTTGCTGCGTTGCATTGCGTTCAGTTTCATTCTGTGAGTTCGACAGCTACTTGACTAAATATTGTATTTTCGCCTTACGCGACTTGTTTTCTTTCTTCCTTTCCTGGAGTGTTGTCACGAATCTGCAAGAAATACCGACACAAGATATTTAACTTTTCCGGTTCATTTCACGTCAATAATCTCAACATGACAAAGCACATTTTCCTATTGTTCCTCCTACTTTACCTGCATGCAGTGAGTATACTATTAAGCGCTACCGTTAGGGTGGTTGAACTCACGACCCATTTTGAACGCGACAGTACTAGTAAACGACGGGCGCTGTGGCTGGGTGGTAAGATGTCGGCCTCTTAATCAGTCGGAAGGTCGAGGGTTCGAATCCCGGCCGTGGCCGCCTGGTGGGTTAAGGGTGGAGATTTTTCCGATCTCCCAGGTCAACGTATGTGCAGACCTGCTAGTGGCTTATCCCCCTTCGTGCGTACACGCAAGCACAAGACCAAATGCGCACGGAAAAGATCCTGTAATCCATGTCAGAGTTCGGTGGGTTATAGAAACACGAAAATACCCAGCATGCTTCCTCCGAAAGCAGCGTATGGCTGCCAAAATGGCGGGGTAAAAACGGTTATACACGTAAAATCCCCCTCGTGCAAAAACACGAGTGTACGTGGGAGTTTCAGCCCACGAACGCAGAAGAAGAAGAAGAAGTACTAGTAAACACAGTGTTGCACGAAGCATTGCACACTGGGTCTTAACGGCACATTCATTCTCGTGCAAACAGCTCCGCTCATGATCTCCGATCTTGCCAGGCTTTTACGGACCATTCGTCCACTTGGACACATTAAAAATGATAATTGTGACCCTCCACCACGGAATGAGTCGCATGTCACCTTTGCATGATTTTTATATTTTTACATTTTCTAACAGAGATTTTGAAACTCTATCCAGCGGTGAAAAGAGCGAAAACTTTTATAGTTATAAGCCTGTGTCTAAGGTGATCCTCACACGGCATGATACCTTACACCTCCGGACGTATATATTATATTATAAGGCTTAGCGCAGAACCCTGCGAGGTGACATCCGACTCATTCCGTGGTGGAGGGTCACAATTAGACTCGATCGTGTAAGCGTCAACAGACGTTTTTGGTCTCAACGAACAACTTTAAACTTATTGAAGATTAAAACGGTGAAGTTTTTCTTTCGCTTTGCGATCGTTTTTGCGTGTCTGTTTAAAATTGTGAGGGGTTCAAACTAAACAAATACATTTTTAATGTTCTTTTTGGCTCACGTAAGAGTGTAGCCTATGCGATGCTAACTTTTGTCTGTCTGTGCGTGTGTATTGTGTGTGATAGAAACTTTAACATTTGACTGAACACCGAAATACTAATTTTACCTGGTTATTATCCAAGCAACAGCTTCAAAGTATTGAAGCAATGATCAACATTTTGTCGGCACGTATGTAGTTAAAGTGTGTATCCAAAGTAAACGGGTTTTGGGGGGGTAAAAACAGGTGACTGGTTTGTGTCGTGTGTGGTATGTAGACCAGGTCAGGGGTCAAGGTTAGGTCAGATCGCGTGAAGGATTGTGGTATAGATACAGTTATCACCGAGCTGCAGTTCGCCGATTCGGGCCGGGAAGACGATTTCACAATGTTCGGTTTTGTAGCCCCAGAAAAAAAATAAAGAAGATACCAAAGGAGATTTCCTACAGGTTGATCTGCACAGCGTGTTTCCAGTGTGGAAGTGTGTGCGCGAGGAAGCGCTGTCGAAAGGGCAGTGTCGATCTGGCAGTCGTGTCCCCGTAAGTAGGCGGCTACAGACAGAGAGATCTAGATCTAGTGTCTCCCACTCTTGCACCGTGTCACCTATGCTTACTGTGTGTGTATGTGTGACGGAGTGAATGAGTTTGTGTTACTGTTTGTCGATTTCTTATGGGAGCCTTGAAAGCCGCTTCGCCTCTTGTTTCTTTTGATGGGCTCGTGCT
Organism: Littorina saxatilis; assembly: GCF_037325665.1. Lineage (NCBI taxonomy): Eukaryota > Metazoa > Mollusca > Gastropoda > Littorinimorpha > Littorinidae > Littorina > Littorina saxatilis. The sequence continues at coordinate 29,895,741 of NC_090255.1, read as the reverse complement.
CGACATGCCTATTCTCTGTTATTATCACAAGATGATGCCTCCAGTAACAATTGACTGCAGGAAAAAATAAATTAAAGTATGAGATAGATATTTATAACATAAAAGCCAAAACTACATATCTTATTTAAAGGCACAGTAAGCCTCCCGTAAACCATCACAGATACGGTCAGGCTTTTACACACAGTAAGCCTCCCGTAAACCATCACAGATACGGTCAGGCTTTTACACACAGTAAGCCTCCCGTAAACCATCACAGATACGGTCAGGCTTGTACACACAGTAAGCCTCCCGTAAACCATCACAGATACGGTCAGGCTTGTACACACAGTAAGCCTCCCGTAAACCATCACAGATACGGTCAGGCTTTTACACACAGTAAGCCTCCCGTAAACCATCACAGATACGGTCAGGCGTTTACACACAGTAAGCCTCCCGTAAACCATCACAGATACGGTCAGGCTTTTACACACAGTAAGCTTCCCGTAAACCATCACAGATACGGTCAGGCTTTTACACACAGTAAACCTCCCGTAAACCATCACAGATACGGTCAGGCTTTTACACACAGTAAGCTTCCCGTAAACCATCACAGATACGGTCAGGCTTTTACACACAGTAAGCCTCCCGTAAACCATCACAGATACGGTCAGGCTTTTACACACAGTAAGCCTCCCGTAAACCATCACAGATACTGTAAGGCTTTTACACACAGTAAGCCTCCCGTAAACCATCACAGATACGGTCAGGCTTTTACACACAGTACAAACACCCTTTCATTTAAACACTCACCGATTGAGAACATCCTAGGTGCCCTCCGTAAAGAGCGAACAATTTTCAAAGAATTTATTTTTGCGTGGTTTATCTTACCCCTGAGCCATCGTGAACCCGTGTGATCCAGTTTCCCTTTTTCACAATGTAGTCGTCAGTTAGTCATTTGAATGCGACTCGATGTGAGCTTATTTACAATAGCACGTTTTTATGCACGAAACAAACGGCTGTGGTTCACAAGAACTCTGGCGATGGCTTTTGACTGTTGAGAGGAACGGTGATATGGATAAACCGTCGTCTGCTACGACCCTTGCGTGACCCTGCTTCCGGGCTTTTCTTTTTTCAAGCTTTCACAACTTCGAATTGTACTGATCTTGTCTTGATGAAAAAAGAATTCTTTTATGATTAAAGAATGTTTGTGTAACAAGTTAGATTTTAAAAGTTAGGTCTAGCGCAAAAACGCACCATGGTCCAAAAACATTTTGATAATCATCGATTCACGGCTATCGCCAGTTTACATCGATAGAATGAGACCCGAAGGGAAGTAACTCATGTTTGACCTGAGTTCAGGATGGGTCCAAAAAGTGTTCGAGACAATCTGCAAAATTAATTCTTTAAAAATTGCTCGCTCTTTACGTAGGGCACCTAGGATGTTCCCATTTGGTGAGCGTTCAAATGGAAGGGTGTTTGTACTGTGTGTAAAAGCCTGACAGTATCTGTGATGGTTTACGGGAGGCTTACTGTCCGGGCGTGATTTCCGGTATTGAATATTCATAACAGCCGTCCAGCACCAAAACGAGGCGCCATTGTTGTAGAGGACCAAGTCCACGAAAATAAATTCTTTGAAAATTTCTCACGCTCGACAGAAAGCAGCCAGGATGTTCCCGTTCGGTGAGCGTTCAAATGGAAGTATGCTTGTACTGTATGTAGACGCTCGGGGAGCTCTGTGATGGTTTACGGGAGGCTTACTGTGCCTTTAAAAAGAAAACGAACAATACATAAAAAAAATCTCCAGTGGAGACAATCATGGCATCACATCAAAGAGCGAGTTAACCCTACTCCCCACCTTCATATCTGGCCTTGTTAGAGTATTTGAGTGTTGATATCTGGCCTTGTTAGAGTGTTTGAGTGTTGATATCTGGCCTTGTTAGAGTGTTTGAGTGTTGATATCTGGCCTTGTTAGAGTATTTGAGTGTTGATATCTGGCCTTGTTAGAGTATTTGAGTGTTGATATCTGGCCTTGTTAGAGTATTTGAGTGTTGATATCTGCTAGACTGATACGTAGTTCACGTCAAGACGTTCGTTAAAGTAATCACACAGTCCTTTATCTCCGGTTTTAATTTGTTCGTGTTTTTTTCTCAATGGTCGGCTGTGGTGTTGACACTATTACACGTACGAACATAATACGTAATTATAATGGTTAGATCAACAGAAGAATACTTTATGTGCTGGGTTGGTTTTTTTTCTTCTTCTTTTTTCTCCCCATGTCGTTTTAAAGTTGTTTGCTGATTTGTCAGACAGAGTGGCAGAGGGCATGCGCTGTGACCTCCGACCCTGTGCGACAGACCTGTACATGCAGTGTCCTTACGGTCTGCAGCGCGACACCATGGGCTGCGACATGTGCGCCTGTAGACCTGCTCCGGGTAACTGGGTATTTTTTATAGGGGGGGGGGGGGGTGGGTGGAGGAGGAAAGGCTGTGTGTGTGTGTGTGTGTGTGTGTGTGTCACTGTGTGTGTGTGTGTGTGTGTGTGTGTGTGTGATTGATTGTGTGTGTGTATGTGTGTACTGTGTGTGTGCGTGTGTATAAGTGTGTGTGTGTGTGTGTGTGTCTGTCTGTCTGTATATGATGTGTGTGTGTGTGTCACTGTGTGTGTGTGTGTGCTTGATTGTGTGTGTGTGTGTGCGTGTGTATGTGTGTGTGTCTGTCTGTCTGTCTGTATATGATGTGTGTGTGTTTGTGTTTGTGTGTGTGTGTTAGTGTGTCTGTATACATGTGTGCCGTGTGTGTGTGTGTGTGTGTGTGTGTATGTGTGCGTGCGCGTGTGTGCATGTGTGTGTGTATGTGTGTGTGTGTGTGTGTGTGTGTATGTGTGTGTGTGTGTGTGTGTGTTTGGGGGGGGGGATCCGGTTTGTTTAAAACTCTCTCCCCAACCCCTTATTAATTTTGTTTCTTCTTCTTTTAGAATCGTGTTACTGTTAGTCAGTACAGGTACGTTGATGTTAATAATGTTGTAGTGATTCCGTTTGTCTTCATGGTCATGGGTAACCACTGTCGTTTCTCAGGTTTGAGATTTTAAAGTCAATTTGATTGTATTTGAATTGATCTGATTCTTCTTATTGTCACAACAAAGGCCGACTGTGCACCAGAATGACGTGTAACATTATCTGCACGTTCAGCCCGAAACACATATACATGTGTCCGACGTGTCCTTGTGCACATTTTCTGCATTCAGGTCAGAGTGA
>NC_090255.1:29881984-29892309 GCF_037325665.1 Littorina saxatilis | reverse complement strand
TGTGTGTGTGTGTGTGTCTGTGTTTTTACTGTTTTTACCCCGCCATTTAGGTAGCCATACGACGCTTTTGGTGGATGCATGCTTGGTATTGTAGTGTTTCTTTAACCCACCGAACTCTCACATGGATTACAGGATCTTTTCCGTGCGCATTTGGTCTCGTGTTTGCTTGTACACACGAAGGGGGATAAGGCAAAACTATGTCTTGATCTGTATTGAAGCATTGAGAAATTACAGCTAACCCAATGTGTATTCCAGGGCCGAGAGAAAACGTGAACTCGGTGACAGCTTTTGTGGATGGATCAGCAATCTACGGAAGTTCTGATGAGCATATGCGCCAAATCAGGGAGAATAACGGAACAGGTATGATTTCACGGCAATGGAAGAACTATTTCTTGATCGAGAAGCGTTGGCAACTTAGATTTGCCGATTTAGAAGAAGAGTACCGCACAACAAACTCTTGTCTCGCTGCAAGGCGACCTCAAATCCTGAAAACCACACGTTAGACTTCTGCGTGACCACAACAAGACCAAGTCTATTGGCAATGTCTCTTGTTATATTCAATTACTTTTGAAGACGGATAACAGTATTCAAAACCAGAATTAAATCATCAGCAAAAAAGCATAATGAAAATCTGAATAAAATCCAGAACAAGAACAATTCAAATAGCAATAACTTAATTTCCCCGATGAATGTACCCGGTAATGCATAATGACGTCAACCTTTCTTAACGTGGATTTGGGGAAGTAGGGGGAGGGGATATATATTGGGGCCAAAAAAAAAAATAGTCTGTTTACGGTATCCCGACCGACCCTATTTTTTTCGCGCGACCCTAGACTTTTTTTTTTGGCATTTGGGGGAAAAGAAAAAAAAAATTGTTTTTTTTTGCAAAATAACGTAAAAATATGGTTTTTTGGAAGAAAAAAAAAAATCCCGACCTACCGACCCTATTTTTTTGGCCTATGTTACCGTAAACATACCTTTTTTTTTTGTTGCCTTGGTGTTGTTCATCTACATTTACGATTCTATTTTTCCCAATCAATGGACGAATTCCGAACATAACTCTGTCGGGTTTGTACGGGGTGTGGAAGAGTGAATACCCTTGATTTTACCCGGAGAAATATTAGAGGGGCCAATAACTAGCAAGTGGTTTGTCTGAAATACGTAGACGAAGAGAGAGAGAGAGAAAATGTAAGTTTTACGCCCTCACGGCAAAGCCATTAGGGGCATGTTACACGGGAAAACCCGGCTTTGTATGAAAAAAAAAATGCAGGGGGGGGGGGGGGGGGGGGATGTAGACAGCTGGCTGCCGGCTGCTAGAGGAGACCTGAAATGGGCTAGGGACCGGGTTGGCTCGTCTTGGGTCAGTGCTGAAATGGTTACTTTATTGGCTGTTGGCCGAACGGACACCCGAGCTTCATATTTTTGCATGCATGTATTCGTGTTTCCAAGGCCTGAGGCTTTCGCTGTGACCCTGGGATCTTTATCGTGCGCATGCGTGCACACGGGGGTGTTCGGACACCGAGGAGAGTCTGCACAAAGTTGACTCTGGGACACACATCCCGCGCAGAACTTGGGGGTTGAACCCACGCTGATAGTAACAACCGGTTGTAAAGCCAGCGCCTCTACCGCGGACTGGGCAAACTCCCCCCAAACACGTAGACAGGAACACGTGTGAATTTATTTGTCCGAGAGAAGCAAGGGCATTCACTCTTTCACATCCCATACAAACCCGACGGAGTTATTTCTGAAAATCGTTCATTAACAGTTAACTGCTTGGTTTTTTAAGAACTTGTCGGGCGTGTGTTACTCTTTGTGTGGCCAGGCATGTACCTGAAGACGTTTAACGGAGCTTTCTTACCACGTGACACTCAAGACTCTTGTGTCCGGCGCCAGACGTCTGACCCGTGCTTTGTGGCAGGTACTCGATCAACATCATGTTGTTAGTTTTCTTTGGGGTGGGGGGGGGGGGGAGGGGCGTAGAGAATGTAAGAGGGGGTAGGAGAGAGGTAGGCGAAGGGTGACCTTTAGGTTAGGGTATCCGCCAACGTTTGTATTGGTTTGTTCCATGTTTTAACAGCCAAACGCAATCATTATTCTACACTTCCAGTGCCCATTTATGTGGCTTGTGCAGTCAGAGTAATTTGTTTGTTTTATTCCTTGCTTGATGCTGAAGTTTGTAATGTGGTCAGAATGTGTGTATTGTGAATATCGCCGTCTACTCCAGTATAGGTCTAACCTGTTTTGCTCCGTTGTTGCATAGAACATTTCATGATTCTTTACAATGAATTCGAATACACCTCAGTTTAAATAAAACGTGTGTAATCCTTTACATTTACTATTTTTGAAACCTATATATTCCGTTGCACAATTCTTAAAGTATGTTACAACTTCTGCCAACAAGAATCTGTAGCACTGATGCATGTGCAAGTGATCAATAATTGATCGATTGCTTTTATTCTCTCTTGCTTTTTGACTGACTAATCGATTAACTGATTGATTGATTGATTGATTGATCGATCAACTGATTTATTGATTGATCAATTTACTGATGAATTGACTGATTAATCGTACCAGGTGACGAAAGGGTGAACGAGCAGCCGGGGCTGACAGCCATGCACACCGTATTCATGCGCGAGCACAACCGCATTGCTTTCCACATGCGCAGTATGCTTCCGCTTGTGAGCGACGAGGAGATCTTTGAGCGGTGTCGCGCGATAGTGGGGGCCGTTCTGCAGAACATCCTGTACGGCCAGTGGCTCCCTCATGTCCTTGGGCCTGTCAACATGCATAGGTATGATGACAAGACAGACGGGACGACACGAGACGAGACGAGACGGGACGGGATGAGACGGGACGGGATGAGACAAAACGAAACGAGACTGGACGGGGTGAGACAAGGCGAGACGAGATGGGACGAGGTGAGACGAGACGAGACGAGACGGGACAGGACGGGGTGAGACGAACCGAGACGAGGTGGTGTAAAATGAAACGAGACGGAACGGGACGAGACTTGGTGAGACGGGACGCGATGAGACGCAACAATACGAGACGAGACAAAATGGGACGGGGTAAGACGAAACAAGACGGGACGGGACGGGATATGACGAGATGAGACGAGACAGGACGAAACAGAACTTGACAAGACGAAACAAGACAGAACGGGACAAGACGAAACGAGACGAGACGGGGTCTGGAATCGACTGGGGTTGTACATAATTCAAACCAGCCTTTTATCGTTGCGAATACATCTAAAAACATAAATTGCTTTAAATACCTTTTTCTGACCTTCAGATACGGTCTAAACACAGGCCGGGTAATGATGTACAACTCTGGCATCGACCCCAGGATCTTCAGTGTCTTCTCCACCTCGGCCTTCCGCTTCGGGCACTCTATGATCCCCGAGTCCTTTCACATCGGGAGCAGGACGCCGCTACTCAGAGATCTCTTCAACAAACCGTGAGTTTGTCGGTGCAGACCTGCTAGAGCCTTCAATCAATCAATATGAGGCTTATATCGCGCGTATTCCGTGGGTACAGTTCTAAGCGCAGGGATTTTTTTTTTCATTTTTATTTTATGCAATTTATATCGCGCACATATTCAAGGCGCAGGGATTTATTTATGCCGTGTGAGATGGAATTTTTTTACACAATACATCACGCATTCACATCGGCCAGCAGATCGCAGCCATTTCGGCGCATATCCTACTTTTCACGGCCTATTATTCCAAGTCACACGGGTATTTTGGTGGACATTTTTATCAAAGCCTATACAATTTTGCCAGGAAAGACCCTTTTGTCAATCGTGGGATCTTTAACGTGCACACCCCAATGTAAGTGTACAACGAAGGGACCTCGGTTTTTCGTCTCATCCGAAAGACTAGCACTTGAACCCACCACCTAGGTTAGGAAAGGGGGGGAGAAAATTGCTAACGCCCTGACCCAGGGTCGAACTCGCAACCTCTCGCTTCCGAGCGCAAGTGCGTTACCACTCGGCCAGCCAGCCTTATCCCCATATAACTCTTATGTGGGATGCGAACACCCCTCCACTTGGTCACATACCAAGAATCAACACCCTGACTGCTTTCTGTGTGGAGTGGTATTTGTACACCACTGGTATATACGGTAGTGTTTAACATTTTTTTATTTTTTTTTTATTGAATTCATCTCATTTACAAAATCAAGTAATACAAACTTTCCACTGTGCACAGAAAGCTCCCAGTCTGTTGAATGTTGGTATGTGACCAAGTGGAGGGATGGTCTTATCCCATGCCAGAGCCTGGCCACATCAGAGTTGGCGAGCCAGTTTTTTGACTCGCATGCGAAGCAAAAGTGAGTCTATGTACTCACCCGAGTCGTCCGTCCGTCCGTCCCCCCCGGACGTCCGTCTGTCCGGACGTCCGTCCGGAAAACTTTAATGTTGGATATTTCTTGGACACTATTCAGTCTATCAGTACCAAATTTGGCAAGATGGTGTATGATGACAAGGCCCCAAAAAACATACATAGCATCTTGACCTTGCTTCAAGGTCAAGGTCGCAGGGGCCATAAATGTTGTCTATAAAAACAGCTATTTTTCACATTTTTCACATTTTCTCTGAAGTTTTTGAGATTGAATACCTCACCTATATATGATATATAGGGCAAAGTAAGCCCCATCTTTTGATACCAGTTTGGTTTACCTTGCTTCAAGGTCAAGGTCACAGGAGCTCTTCAAAGTTAGATTGTATACATATTTTGAAGTGACCTTGACCCTGAACTATGGAAGATAACTGTTTCAAACTTAAAAATTATGTGGGGCACATGTTATGCTTTCATCATGAGACACATTTGGTCACATATGATCAAGGTCAAGGTCACTTTGACCCTTATGAAATGTGACCAAAATAAGGTAGTGAACCACTAAAAGTGACCATATCTCATGGTAGAAAGAGCCAATAAGCACCATTGTACTTCCTATGTCTTGAATTAACAGCTTTGTGTTGCATGACCTTGGATGACCTTGACCTTGGGCACATGTATTTTGGTAGGAAAAATGTGTAAAGCAGTTCTTAGTGTATGATGTCATTGCTAGGTTTAGTTATTTGATCTTGACCCTGAAGGTCAAGGTCATGTAAAGGTCAAGGTCAAGCATGTGAGTCGTATGGGCTTTGCCCTTCTTGTTGTTTTATACGGAAGGAGTGTTACTTTAATATTTGGACCATGACAGAGAGATGCTGTTTAAACATGGTACCAAGCAGTTTTGCCAGGACGATCAGCCTATAGCAGCCAATCAGTCAGTCTTTCAGTTTATCAATCAGCCAGCCAGTCCGCGAGTTGTATACTTAATTCAAACCTAGCATAGTCAGTTTAGCTGTTTTTTGACGGGCATATTACTTCAAATCAGGGGCTAGCACGAATGTTAAAAATCGCAGAATCAACTCTAGACCAAGACGCAAATGAATGGAAAAGAAGGAAGGAGAGGATATAGTTTATTTTTAAATTGATCATGACAATTTTAGAATTCACATTGTCTAACAGGTTCGAAGTTTACGACAACCTGCACCATATCACCTACGGCCTTATTAACGCGACGGGAGGTAACTCACAGAGGGCGCAACGAGTCGACCGCCATTTTGTTCGTGAAATCACCAACCACCTCTTTCAACCAATTGACCGACCTTTTAACGGCCTCGACCTTGTTGCTTTGAACATCCAGAGAGGTGAGAAGGGATGGTGAAATGTATTCTCTGCGCCGGGAGTTTTATTTATATATTTAAATGCACAATCCTTCCCGATTTTATTTTATAATTGGCAGGTCGTTACCATTGGTTACCATACATTCTATTCACGATCCCGACAGGCCTAGGGTTTTGTTTTGTATTGTTGTGTTGTATTTTATTGTGTTGTATATCATTGTATCATTTTGAAATGAATCGTGCTGTATTGTGTTTCTTGTCTTGTCTTATTTTGTCTTGTCTTGTTTTGTATTGTATTGCATTGTATTGTATTGTATTGTATTGTATTGTATTGTATTGTATCGTATTGTATCGTATTGTATTGTATTGTATTGTATTGTACTTGTTTTAATTAACTGATCGCGCGATTGAATCTTAACGATTGAATCGCCCGTGTGACTTTAACTTTACCTTCCTATCCACGGTTCCGATAGGCGTGTGGTCTTGTATTGTATTGTATTGTATTGTATTGTATTGTATTGTTATTGTATTGTATTGTATTGTATTGTATTGTATTGTATTGTATTGTGTTATGTTATGTTTTCGTATCGTATCGTATCGTATCGTATCGTATCGGACCGTATCGTATCGTATCGTATTGCAATACTTGTAATTGCTTTAATGAACAGGTCGTGACCACGGGTTGCCATCCTATCCTCGGTTCAGACAGGCGTGTGGTCTGAGACCCGTCAACACGTTCCAGGACTCAGCGCTGGGCACGGCTGGAAGAGATTTAGCGCAGATATATAGGTTGGTTGGTTGGGTGCTTGATTTTTTCTTCATGTACCTTCAATTTATTTGGCTATTCGGGACCAGGGGGGGGGGGGAGAGGTGTTAGGAGGTGTGTGTATGTCTGTCAGAAGTAAAGAGTTACTTTGGACGCTATCGTCGGAATGACTTAGGTTTACAGACACATGCAGAGAAAGTAGAAGCGATGCACGCACATTGGACAGAGTGTAAAGATAAAACTAATATGCAGAAGAAAAAATATATATATACAACACGTTATTGAAGGTAACAAAGGTAAGCTTCGTTAACAACGGCGGGCAGAGTGTCAAATTAAAAGAATAAAACTAATATGAAGAACAAATATATACAAAACGTTATTGAAGTTAACAAAGGTAGGCTTCGTTAACAACGGCGGGCAGAGTGTCAAATTAAAACTAATACGAAGAACAGAAATATACAAAACGTTATTGAAGGTCGGGCGGGCCGGCGTTACCAATCGAGATTGCCTTTCTGTTTCCAAGGCACATGTGTTTTAACCAGACACTGCATGTAATGAGTAAGCAAAAAAAAGTCATCCCCGGCGGGATTCGAACCCGCGACCTCTGGATTAGAAGTCCAGCGCGCTATCCACTGCGCTACGGGGACTCGTACCTAACATAAAGCAAACCGCCTTCATCACAAGTCGTTGGTTAGTGAACATAATGCGTGCACACCTGTTCATTCACTTTTTTAACATTATTTATCCCATAGCTTTACCGCTAACAAAGAGTTCCACTAAGAAGTTCACTCATAGGGCAGGCCAATTGCTATCAGTAAGTTTAAAAAAATGTGTTGCTTTAATTTATTTCGCAGATAGATTGAGATGGATATCAGTTACAAAATCTATTCAGCAACTAATTCTCGCTCTGCACAGGGCATTCAGACTGTTGAGTTTTACTATGTGTTCATGACGAAGCATGCCCTTATTAGGCAAACAAAACAAAAACAAGTCGCGTAAGGCGAAAATACAATATTTAGTCAAGTAGCTGTCGAACTCACAGAATGAAACTGAACGCAACGCAACGCAGCAAGACCGTATACTCGTAGCATCGTCACTCCACCGCCCGTGGCAAAGGCAGTGCACGTGGAATTGACAAGAAGAGCGGGGTATTCGTTGCGCTGAGAAGGATAGCACGCTTTTCTGTACCTCTCTTCGTTTTAACTTTCTGAGCGTGTTTTTAATCCAAACATATCATATCTATATATTTTTGGAATCAGGAACCGACAAGGAATAAGATGAAAGTGTTTTTAAATTGATTTCGAAAAAAAAATTTTGATAATAACTTTTATATATTTAATTTTCAGAGCTTGTTTTTAATCCGAATATAACATATTTATATGTTTTTGGAATCAGCAAATGATGGAGAATAAGATAAACGTAAATTTGGATCGTTTTATAAATTTTTTTTTTTTTTTTACAATTTTCAGATTTTTAATGACCAAAGTCATTAATTAATTTTTAAGCCACCAAGCTGAAATGCAATACCGAAGTCCGGGCTTTGTCGAAGATTACTTGACCAAAATTTCAACCAATTTGGTTTAAAAATGAGGGCGTGACAGTGCCGCCTCAACTTTCACGAAAAGCCGGATATGACGTCATCAAAGACATTTATCAAAAAAATGAAAAAAACGTGTGGGGATATCAATCCCAGGAACTCTCATGTCAAATTTCATAAAGATCGGTCCAGTAGTTTGGTCTGAATCGCTCTACACGCACGCACGCACGCACGCACACACACACACACACACACACACACACACACACATACACACACACATACACCACGACCCTCGTTTCGATTCCCCCTCGATGTTAAAATATTTAGTCAAAACTTGACTAAATATAAAAAGTGTGGTTAAGGTAACATAGCCCAAAAAAATAGGGTAGGAAGGTAGGCAATCACTTTTTTTTTTTACTTTTTTTTTTCTAATGTGTACAAATTAAACCTCCTTGACAGGGAAATAAGTGTGCGACTCGAGCGCTTTCGCTTTCATTGCGTTTTCTGCACTCGTTTATTTATTTTTAAAAAAAAAATTTTTGTTAAAGAAAATAATGTAATAAAAAGTTATAGGGTCGGCCCCTAAAAATAGGGTAGGTCGGGTTACCGTAACCACACCTATTTTTTTTTTTAGGCCTTAGACCTGGGAACCCATACGACTTCGCCGTATTTGCTACGCCTTTTTGTCTAAAATACGATCAGTACGGTCGGTTGAAAAAAATACGACAAGACAAATTCCCAGGCAGCTTTTCTTCACGGGCGCATCCCTGTCTATATATTTACTGTGGCACTGTTTATTTTAATGATTAAAACGAACTTTATATATAACTCTGCATTTGATCAATGATTACAGCTTTTGGCATTAAACATTGAAACTGAAAGAATCGTTAGTTTTAAGGGTACAACGAACGCGTGCGAAGCATGTTTGAATCATGGATGTTCAAATGTTGTGTGGGGTACACTTATTTTTCTGAAAATACGCCAAGTTTGTTTGAGAATACTCCAAGAACAAAACAGGGGTTCCCAGGTCTGCCGGGCTTATCTAACATGACAGCCTGGACAGATCTCTGCCAGAGCCTCTGGTGATTTTGGAGGTGGTTTACAGGGTAAAATAAGGAAGGCAGATAGTGACACTCATTATTTTGACGTCATCGTGTTTCAGTGACGTCAACGACATCGACGTGTTCACAGGCAGCATGGTAGAACCACCGGAAGAGGGCGCCATTGTCGGTCCCACCATCGCCTGTATTTTGGCTCGACAGTTTCACTCTCTCAAATATGGCGACCGATTTTACTTCGAGGCGTTCCAGGGACCCAATGGCTTCAGTCAGAGTCAGTAAACGTAGAAGTTACGTGCCGAGTCTCACTAGATATTAATAATAATGGTTAGCGTATCCTGAGAAATGTCAGCTTCAGTGATATACTGTGTGTCTGTGAATGTGTCTGTGTCTGTTTGTCTGTCTATGTGTTGTTAATGTGGGTGATGTTGGTTTTTTAAATTTTATATATAGTGTTTTTGTTTGTTTGTTGCGCGTGACACCCCCACCCCCTCCCTCCCCAGTAATTACCATATACCAGCCCATAAGTTCAAAACGTTGCTGAATCATGGCCAAACCACATGTTTTATTCCCAGGATGATGTGTGATGAAATAGCATAGGACACGATGAAATGAGACGTTGATAAAATGATACCCTAGACGTCATGTTAGTGTGGATTGCTGTCCCCTTTACATAGATTTGTTTGTTTGTTTGTTTGTTTGCTTAACGCCCAGCCGACCACGAAGAGCCATATCAGGGCGGTGCTGCTTTGACATTTAACGCGCGCCACACACAAGACAGAAGTCGCAGCACAGGCTTCATGTCTCACCCAGTCACATTATTCTGACACCGGACCAACCAGACCTAGCACTAACCCCATAATGCCAGACGCCAGGCGGAGCAGCCACTAGATTGCCAATTTTAAAGTCTTAGGTATGACCCGGCCGGGGTTCGAACCCACGACCTCCCGATCACGGGGCGGACGCCTTACCACTAGGCCAACCGTGCCGGTCTTTACATAGATATCGCATAAGATCCCCATTAAAGACTTAAAAAAATATTGTTTTCCACCCGTGACCAAAACGTCTCTTTATCCTCAGGTCAGAGAGCTGAGCTGAGGAAGGCCACCCTTGGCTGGGTGCTATGCAATAACCTCGACTTCTTCAACGTTCAGCGAGACGTCTTCAGAATAGCTGGACGAGAGTGAGTATGAAGACACACATCCAAATGGCCTAACGAATAATATTCACTCGTCTTTCAACCGTTTTGCGACGTTCAAGAAGATGGCTTGAGAGTAACTTGACCATA
>NC_090255.1:29856984-29879484 GCF_037325665.1 Littorina saxatilis | reverse complement strand
AAAACGAGTGCAGAAAACGCTATGAAAGCGAAAGCGCCCGAGTCGCACACTTATTTCCCTGTCAAGTAGGTTTAATTTGTACACATTAGAAAAAAAGTTTAAAAAAAAAGTGTTTGCCTACCTTCCTACCCTATTTTTTTTGGCTATGTTACCGTAACCACACCTATTATTATTTTTGGCCTAACTATCAATATTTTTGGAAATCGACAATGAACTTGCAGCTACTCTTTCATCCAAAACCTCGTTCTGACGTCACGTTTTTTACACTTAAAGCTGAAGTCTTGCGGTTTCACAGAGAATTACTAAAAACAAATTGTGCTCACAAGCTACTGATAAGCTTTCAGAATAGATGTGCAGTTATTGTGAAATGTTCTTGGCATATAGGTTTTTTATGGTCTTAACAGTTAAACATGTATTACGTTATCATTAAGATTCATGCTTTGTTAGCACTAAGCAGTTGTTTTAATCAGTCTGGTTTTCTCTTGTTTTCATCTTATGAACATTCTAAATGTTAGACTAACTTATTGTCTTGTACAGAATAACAACTGTGTGAATGGTGCTATACTGAATGAAAGAGTGTGACATGAAGTTCTTGTACATCATTGTAAAGAGTGTGAATGACGTTTTAGTTTAGATGTCAAGCGCTTAGAGCAAGCCTTTTTAACGAAAGTTTTTGATTTAGCGCTATATAAATGTTCTTCTTCTTATTATTATTATTAATTATAAAACTAGACAAAAACGTCAATGTCGATGTCTAACAGCAGTCACTCTGTATAAACTTCTCTCTGTCAAAAGTTGTTGTTTCTGAAGTTAAACCCAGACGCTGTTTTCAAATGAGGAGCCACTGAATGATGACTGAAAAATACAATAAAAAGTTTTGTTCGCTGAGAGTCCATATTCACAAAATGATAACAGAATAACCATTGTGTTCGTCGATAGTCTCCCAGCTATGTCAACACAATGTAAATGATAATAATAATGAGGATATTTAAATGGCGCAAATCCTAATACAGTTCTAAGCGCCTCGCAAAAACATACATAAATAAATTCAGCAAAGAATGTCATCCACGCATGAAGTCAATGACACCGGGCTATTTCCACATTGAATCCAATCGGGTATTTGTGATCGCTGAGAAGAAGTATCTTCAAGAAGTATTTTCAGAGGAAGAAAAATCCTCCTGGAAATGGTTACCACAAAACTTATTTTCATATTTGTACAGTCGCGGAATGTTATTTCGGAACCGAAGCCTCATGTTTATTTCCAGTCCAGAAGTTCTTAGTGACATTGGCGTCACATCCTTCTGGAACGTTCATAATTTCTGCGAGTATTTCTGTTTATCCTACATACATGAGAAAGACACTCATGAGATAATAATCGTTCAAATCACACGTGTGCATATCATGTTCTCTGCTACCCATTGATTGAAAGAGCACAGTGTAATGGCTGCTGAAACTTCCTCGTAATCCGAACTGACAGGTTCATCGTCACATGACTTGACATCATGCTGAATCGTTTATAACACAGCTGAACAGCGGCTGAAAGAACACAGTGAACGTTTAACTGCATCCGAAGACTTCACGTTCATCCATAGTCATCACTTCACAGTTAAACGTCCTTTACACCATTTTGGATTGTCGCGACAGCGTCTGCGAGTTTCTGTTTGTTTTCGGCTTACCACTGTATAGGAAGACCACATTTGTTTGTGTGTGTGTAAAATGGCTGCTGAAACTTCCCCTTAAATACGGAGTTATAAGTTCATTTTCACGTGACTTGACGTCATTCACGAACGTTCATGGCTTCTAGATTCTGCAAGTTTATCTTTGTTCTCGGCTCAGTATTCACCGATCAAAAGAACACAGATTTTTCAGATGTAAAATGACTGCTGAAACTCCCCCTTAATCCGAAGTCATAATTTCATTTTCACGTGATGTGACGTCAT
This sequence comes from Littorina saxatilis, assembly GCF_037325665.1. Taxonomy (NCBI): domain Eukaryota; kingdom Metazoa; phylum Mollusca; class Gastropoda; order Littorinimorpha; family Littorinidae; genus Littorina; species Littorina saxatilis. Next base: position 29,877,544 of record NC_090255.1, on the reverse strand, counting down.
TCCGGAACGTTCATGGCTTCTGCGAGTTTCTGTTTGTTCTCAGCTCAGTACCAGCCGATCAAACGAACACAGTTTTCGAGTGTAAAATGACTGCTAAATCTCCCCCTTAAGCCGGAGTCATAATTTCATTTTCACGTGACGTGACGTCATTCCGGAACGTTCATGGCTTCTGCGGGTTTCTGTATGTTCTCGACCCAGTATCCGCCGATCAACAGAACACCGTTTTTCGGGTGTAAAACAACTGCTGAAACTCCCCCTTAATCCGGAGTTATAAGTCCATTGTCACGTGACGTGACGTCATTCCGGAACGTTCATGGCTTCTGCGAGTTTCTGTTTGTTCTCCACTACCCACCGGTCAAAAGAACACAGTGAACTGTTGACCCTGCGTGTGACCTTGACATCGTGAACTTCCTGACCATCTTGGAAAAACTGGAACATGCCTGCGATGTCTTTGGAACCTTTGAACCCGAAGCCCTCGTAGTCTTTCACGCGAATCTGTTGACAGAAATAAAGGAAAGAGGAACACATGAATAAAGCAGTTGAAAGTCTTAAGTCATGTTACAGAAACTAACCCCCCCCCCCCAACTCAATCTTTGTTCCACCACCAGGAACCATAGCAAACAACCACAAGATAAAACATGCTTTATATAACATTCACAACGAAGGAAAGAGAGAATGCTTTATGTCCTACAGGCTAAATAGTTTGCCTATTAAGAACAAGATATGGGTTATAATTATGATTAGAGTTTTACGCCCTCACGGCTTTTGACGAGATGCACAAGTGTATGCGTGTTTAGGTGGTATCAGCCATATGCACTAATGGCAGAATGACCAAGATCTTTTACGTGACATTGTGGTGACACGGGGGTGGGACATGGCTTCCGTCTCTGGATCTGCACATAAAGTTGACCCGGGTCCGTCCCGGCCCGAATTCGAACCTGCGACCTTTCGATCACAAATCCAGTGCTCTACCAAATGAGCTACCGGAGCTACAACGAAGATAAACTGTTCCTTTGATTCGTCTATATGATCTGTACAACGGTGTCTTAATGTTTTAGGCTTACCTTTGGACAGAGGAACTTGCGGCCAGAAAAGAGTTGCTTCAAGGCGTCTTCGGTCTCCTGAACGGTACGCGGTCAGTTTCATGTTTTTTTTACTCGAACAGAAAGGTGTCTTATTTTAGGCTTACCTTTGGACAGATGAACTTACGGTCAGAAAAGTGATTGTTGAAGGTGTCTGCGATCTGACGAACGGTCAGTTAATGATCATTTACTCGAAGAGAAAGGTGGTTGTGATGTGTTTGATTTGTTTGTTTGTTTGTTTGCTTAACGCCCAGCCGATCACGAAGGGCCATATCAGGGCGGTGCTGCTTTGACATATAACGTGCGCCACACACAAGACACAAGTCGCAGCACAGGCTTCATGTCTCACCCAGTCACATTATTCTGACACCGGACCAACCAGTCCTAGCACTAACCCCATAATGCCAGACGCCAGGAGGAGCAGCCACTAGATTGCCAATTTTAAAGTCTTAGGTATGACCCGGCCGGGGTTCGAACCCACGACCTCCCGATCACGGGGCGGACGCCTTACCACTAGGCCAACCGTGCCGGTGTGTTTGATGGGAAGTTTCCTGATTGTTGACTCGAGAAAAGAAAGATGTCTCACCCTTGGACAGATGAACTTGCGGTCAGAAAAGTGATTGTTGAAGGTGTCTGCGATCTGACGAACGGTCAGTTAATGATCATTTACTCGAAGAGAAAGGTGGTTGTGATGTGTTTGATGGTAAGTTTCATGATCGTTGACTCGAGAAAAGAAAGATGTCTCACCCTTGGACAGATGAACTTGCGGTCAGCAAAGTGTTTGTTCAAGGTGTCGGTGATCTGCTGAACGGTCAGTTTCTCTGCCGTGACGGGCAGCACACGACACAGGTGCGCCTTGGGCCGCAACAAGACGTTGACCACACAGCGTCCGACGTCCTTCACAGAGATGCAGTCCATCGGCTTGTCCTCCATCGGCAGGGCTGAAATTGTTGGGTGGACAACAGTTAGTCTTGTAATTTTGTGTGTGTGTGTGTGTGTGTGTGTGTGTGTGTGTGTGTGTGTGTGTGTGTGTGTGTGTGTGTGCGTGTGTGTGTGTGTGTGTGTGGTTGTGTGTGTGTGTGTGGTTGTGTGTGTGGTTGTGTTTTTTGTGTGGGGGGGTTGTGTGGTTGTGTGTGTATGTGAGTGTGTGTGTGTGTGTGTGTGTGTGTGTGTGTGTGTGTGTGTGTGTGTCAAACAAAGATCTCCCTCGTTTGCGATAGTACTAGTTGCTGAGTGAGCCGTCCAATACTTTGTGTGTGTGTGTGTGTGTGTTAATTTGTCACTGATTTGATTAAGATGGCACGCATACAGAGCCCCCCCCCCCACGCACGCACACACACACGCACACACACACACATACATACCGACGGCGAAGACACCAGGCCTGACTTTGTGTGGTCTGAAGACGCTCAGTAAGTGTTCGAAGTAAAAGGGCAGTCGTAGAGCAGTGTATGGCAGAACTGAAACACATTCAAACATAGAAGTAAGTGAAACATGATTCAAAGAACTGCTCTGTGGCATACACTCAACAAACATCGGTCACTCTCTGTCAATATTTGCCCCAAACCCAAATTATGAAAAATGTCTAGATTTGTCAGAAACCATGGGAAATCTTGAATTTAATCACATTTATTTAGTCAGCCAAGTCTGGCCTTAAAGAAGCGTAATTGACTACACTAATTCAACTTTAAACATTAAAGAAAACAAGAAATTAAGACAAGCAGTAAAATTAGCAACAAAATTGACAATTCAAACTTACATATAATTATTACAGATACATCCCACACATAGGCATAACACAGATGGAATGTCAAACGATACTGCATATTTTTCCCAACATCTAAGAAAACAAATTTAAAAACATACATTTATATGATGTGGCAATCTTCGTATACTATTAGTGCTTATCGTACGCGTGTGCACACTTCATCTCCCCCTGTTTCCAACACGCCACTTCCTGCATGCGAATTAGGAAGCGTGTATAATTGTGTGTACACAAATTGTATGCACTGACAGACACGCGCGCCCTCGTGCGCGCACACACACACAAACAGACGCACGCACGCACACACACAAACACACACGCACGCACGCATAAACACACGCACAAACACACAAACAGACGAGCGCTTGCACGCGCACGTACGCACACACATATATACACACACACACACACACACACACACACACACACACACACACAACGGCACACACACACACACCTCCCCCCCCCCACACACACACCCGCCATACACACGTACTGGTATCTTTGACATAGTTTTCAATTTCCGCCTTGGCATCCATGTATCCACACTCCACGTCACAAACGTTCTTGGGACTTTCCGATCCGTAGAACACAAAATGGGCCACCCCCGCGCTCACCGCTGCGTCCACACAATGTTTACCCTGAAACAGGAAACACATACGTTATTGGTCAAAAACTCATGTGTGTGTCCACTTTGAACCGTAAGTATACACACACGAAGTCTATTTCACAAAGCTCGTTGCACGAAGCTTTGGCCCTGATCTGATTCGGGATTTTTGTGTTATAACGTTTTTACCACTAAATTATTGATAATTTTATGTATACGCCCTCGACAAACCTCGATAATGTTCTGCATGCACATTGGTAAATAACGTATTATAATAAAGTGACAATTTCCGTTCATTTATCTACACAAAATAATGTTTTATGTATCATTTCTAAAGCTAAAAATGTCAGTTAGGATCACGTTCAAAATCAGTGTTTTCCGCAAAAATCATATTAGACACATTGTTAAAAAAAACCAGTTAATAAGGAAACCACCTTTTTTTCTTTCGCTAGATGTCAAGCGCTTGGAGCAAGCCTTTTTAACGAAAGTTTTTGATTTAGCGCTATATAAATGTTCTTCTTATTATTATTAGATTTGTACATATTGCTGTGAACCTGTGCACAAATGAATTTTCTTCCCCCTTTCCTACCCCAGGTGGTGGGTTCAAGTGCTAGTCTTTCGGATGAGACGAAAAACCGAGGTCCCTTCGTGTACACTACATTGGGGTGTGCACGTTAAAGATCCCACGATTGACAAAAGGGTCTTTCCTGGCAAAAATGTATAGGCATAGATAAAAAAAAAAAGTCCACCAAATACCCGTGTGACTTGGAATAATAGGCCGTGAAAAGTAAATATTTGCTGTAATGGCTTGAGATTTACTGGCCGATGTGAATGCGTGATATATTGTGTAAAAAATTCCATCTCACACGGCAGAAATTAATATGTAAAGTGCTTAGAGAACGTCAAGCGCTATATAAATCTCCCATATAAATAAATAAATAAATTGACATATTAGGCCAAACAAAACAATATAGTCTGTTTATGGTATCCCGACCGACCCTATTTTTTCGCGCGACCCTAGACTTTTTTTTGGCATTTGGGGGAGAATTATTTTTTTTTTTTTAATTTAAAAAAAATAAAAAAATTTAAAAAAAAGTCTTTGTCTTTTGGCAAAATAACTTCAAAATGTTTTTTGGGAGAAAAAAAATCCCGACCTACCGACCCTATTTTTTTTGCCTATGTTACCGTAAACAGACTTTTTTGTTGTTGTGCCTTACTGACTGTTATAAGGAAAAGGAAAAGCAGTGTCAAACCTGTTGGATCTCTTTGTCCTTGTCCATGTGTTCCCAGTAGTGCGTGACGAGGAACACGGCGTGGGCGCCCCCTACCGCCCGGTTCACGCTTCGCGGGTCATTCAGGTCAGCCGTGACGATGATTGCCCCTGTCAAACGTGCAACTATTGTCAGTTTTTTTCTCCTCGATGATTTATATATAAAAAATAAATCTAAAAGGTTCAAACTACAATGAAGAAATGTAGCCGGGACAAAAGTGACGACAAAGTTTATATTTAGTTTGTCCTCTTTAAAAGAACGCAGAAAACATAAAAACAACAACAACAACAACAACAACAACAACCACTCAGGAACAAGCAGCCATGGCAGGCAACACAGCCGCGGTAAAAAACACACCACCCAATAACATCTGAAAAGCAAGCCTCTAGAAAGCTACGCACTTGGACCAACCAACACACAGCAACACTGGCAAGAAGCAGTTTAGACACCATCCACCAGCATCCTATGCAATCAAAATCAAAAACAAAGATAGAATACATAACATTTGAATACATAAGATCTTACTCCTGAGAAGAATGGAACAAAATACACGCATTCCAACATTATTTCTGTAACCTACTGACCTTCTTCTGCTAGTTTCCTGGAAACGTCCGTGGTGGGTGACCTTGTGACGGCCTTGACCTCAAAACGCTTGTCCCTTAGCAACGCCCTAGCAACGGCCCCGCCCACCAGTCCCGTGGCCCCGAATACGACGACTGGCATGGGGTCATCATACATGGCGTCCAGACTCGACCCACACCCCATCCTGTCATCAACCAATCAGTCAATCAGTTAATCAATTAGTCAGTTAGTCCATCTTGATGACAACGGGCAAGGGGCACATGGCACCCAGTCTGGACAAAAGGCCCATCCTGTGATCAATCAATTCATAAATCACTTAGTCAATCAGTAAGTCAATCAATCAATCAATCGATCGATCAATTAAATAAGCAATCAATCAATCAATCAATCCATCAATCATTCAATCAATATGTCAATCAGTCATTCAATCAGTGAATCAATCAGTCAGTTTGTCAATCTATATGTCAATCAATCAATATATCAATCATCATTCAAGACGACGGCCGGTGCGGAGTCGACCACAATACAAGCCACCTCGTCTGAATCCACAGCCCATCCTGTCATCAATCAGTCAATCAATCAATCAGTTGATCAATTGATCCGTCCATTATTCAATTAGTCGATCAATCAGTCAATCGAGATGACCACAGGCATGGGGTCGTACGTCATACATCCTGCAAGCAAGCAAGCAAGCAGGCAACAGGCTTCGGGTCAGTATAAATTGTGTTCAGCGTGGACCCACAACCCAGTATAGGGTGATAACTAATATAGAGATGTAAATAAATGTATGAACAAATATCCAGATACAGAAACCAGTATTTCGTCAATCAATCATTTAACCCAGAGATATATCTACGTTTATAAACATTTGTATGCGCCCGGCACAGGCAGACAGGCAAATGTGTGGGTGCCTTAATCCACTGCGGCTATTTTCAGTAAAGAAACAACAACACCTAAATGAATATCCTTGTCTATAAAGGACCCTCCTCTACCCCATACTACCCCCCCCCCCCCCCATACTCCCCAACTCTTAATAGTTCATACATCTCTTTCTTTTTCTCTGTCTGTCTATGTATCTGTCTGTCTGTCTGTCTCTCGCTGTCTGTAGAGACGTTAACAAACCAAAAAATAAATAACTTTCCCTCTCCCTCCCTTTTCTCCTCCTTGCCACCCACCCCCTCACTCTCTCTCTCTCTCTCTAAATAAATAAAGTTCAAAGTTCTCTCTCTCTCTCTCTCTCTCTTATCTCTCTCTGTCCCTCTCTCTCTCTCTCTGTCCCTCTCTCTCTGTCTGTCTGTCTGTCTGTCTGTGTCTCTCTCTCTCTCTCTGTCTCTCTCTCTGTCTCTCTGTCTCTGTCTCTCTCTCTCTCTCTCTCTCTCTCTCGCGCGCGCGCGCGCGCGCACACACATCCGCGCGCGCTCTCTCACATTTAAGTTAGTAAAAGAAAACCACCAAAGAAAAAGTATATGGCTCACACTCTCTTCATAGAAATCATGAAACCTTTCCTCGCGTCTGCCTCCTCTACCGCCGTCCATCGTCTCTGATCCTCCTTCTTCTTCGACGACGATGACGAATCAAGCGACAATGACGTAGTTGCGAATGCTGACGTCTTTTCCAGTTTCGCAGGTTCTGGCGCAAAAGTCACTGACGATTTTGCGGATGTTCTCCCAGTCGCTGTTTTGGTCGCTGATTCTGTTTCAGACGATGACGTAGACGGTTTTGATGTTGACGTCGTTGGTGAGGGTTCCTTTTCTATTGGCGTCACTTCCGTTATTTTAATTTCAGTGAGTTTCGAGGCTGTCTTCTTCCCCAAATCTGCTGACGTCGATTGGCGTAACTCTATTTCTGCTGACGTCACCGATGACCTCAACCCAGGACGTGCTGACGTCTCTTCTGACGCTGATGCCGACGAAGAGTCTGTTTCCGCCATTTTTGCTGTATATTATGCAGTTTGCTTTGTTACAGTTTTCAACAACAGTCAAACGCAGCAAACCTCTACGCGTTTTCTCTCTTTTCGAACAAATCACATCCTTTAAGCATCGTCAGCACTGCCACAGGACAGTACCTTTGGTTGATATTTTTGTTATTTTATGTCAGTATGTCGAGATAAAGCAGAAGTCATTCCTCAATTTAGTAGTCGGACGACGCCGAAAAAGCTGTTCGTAAGAAAGCAACCAAAGTCACCCTTTAGGCCAAAAAAAAAAGAGGTCTGTTTACGGTAACATAGGCCAAAAAAATAGGGTCGGTAGGTCGGGATTGTTTTTTTTTTTTTGTTTTGTTTTTTTCCAATAAACCATATTTTTACGTTATTTTGCAAAAAAACCAAGATTTTATTTTTTTTTTCCCAAATGCCAAAAAAAAAGTCTAGGGTCGCTCGAAAAAAATAGGGTCGGTCGGGTTACCGTAAACAGACCTATTTTTTTTTTTGCCTTAATTAAATAGCCAACAACATCGAAAGTGTACTTCAATAGAAGACAATTCAGTTACTCCTCTAAAATCGTCCGACGGTGTCAGGAGCGCTGTTTGTGAGAAAAAAAATCAAGGCCCTCCTAAACTAAATCGTCGGACGATGTCAAAAATATAATTTAACAGAAAATAATTCACTCCTCAATTCAATCGTCGGACGAGGTTAGGAGTTTTGTGTTTAATACAGCAAGTCATTGCTCGACCGACGATGTCGAAAGCGTTGATGTCACTTTTCGGCGAAACTGTTTGAGATGGTCCACGCTGTCAAGAACAAAGATAACGAAACCCTGACGTTGCGTTCACAACTTTGAAATCCAGGGCTGAGGAGCAATCCATGCGGTCAAGGTTAAAGAACGGCACAAGTAATTAATTTACACTAATTCTAATCCTCAATTAACTCCATTCCTTTATAATTAGGATTGCTTAAAATAAGCACTATGCTTGAGTTGGAACCCCAAATGCCAGGTAAAAGTCGACTCCGGTTAATCGGCCACTTTTGGGACCGACTGAACTATGGCCGATTATCCGAACATTTTAACACATAACTACGTATGAAGAAAAGATTCGGTCCCAGGGAAAATTGGCCGATTATCCGGAATTGGCCGATTATCCGGAATTGACTGTATAATGTAAATATCACGATAACAATTGAATCAAGTTTTGTTTAAACCTACTCCATTCAGAAAGACACGGTTTTATTTCAATTTGATAGTTGGAAAAACAGAAACAGTGTTCACTAGTTCCGTCGTATTTTGCCTAAAAAGAGCAATGACAATGTCATGAACTCAAGATGCAGCAAAGTAATCCATACTCCAACATGCAGTCTTTATTTTGCTCTCAACACAATACACGCGGCAGAATCAATACACACACAGAAACACTTGCTCTAAACAATAGAATCAATTTTTCAACGACGGAGTTCCAGCGAGAATGTCAGACAAAGTACAGAATACAGTCCACTCCGAAGCCTTTTTGAATCCAATCGATTGGGAGACACACAAAGGTACTCCGGAACGCGTCAGTCATAGACCTATATTAGTATAGGTCCCTTCGTCAATCAACTGTGCTGGCGATATCAATTAAAACACTCACAACAGTACCCAATATTGACGGACTGTGTGATGATATCTTCTGCTATGGTCTGTTGAGACAGTGATATCAAAATCGAGACCAGAGGTCGAGATTTTGATATCACTGTCGAAACAGACCAATAGCAGAAGATATCATCACACAGTCAGTCAATGTTAGATATATTGCTAATTCTCTGGACAGTTTGTATTTACTGTAAAGAAATTACAAAAGTATTTGTCTCAATTTTGGCTGTTCCATATCCCTCCCTCTGATTATTATTTCTTTTTGTTCACTCTTTTCTCGTACTTTTCAGTATTTCAAAATGTCTTTTCTTTCAAAAAGTCTTTAGTCACTTGCTCAACTAAATTCTGGGATCATTACATTTTCATATATATTTGTATGTTTTTAAATTTAGGTGTTTTTGTTTTTGAAGTGGGGAAGCAATAAAGAGGTCGTCGATATCAAAACTGATATCGACGGAAATGTCGTCGATATCACTTTTGCACTGAGCTCAGTTTTGCCCAATTGACCAATGGAAATCCACGTAACATATAAAATAGCAATATAGAGAGATATGATTTAATCATAGAGTCCGGGTTTTGAGGCATAATGCTACGATGAATTTCATACTGACGGTATACGTTCCAATAAATAAGCTCTCTAAATTTGTATCTTATTCTTGACTATGGAACATTATTTAGTCAACCTATTTCGAAAAACTTCAGGTGAAACCTACGATCTCTAAGAACGTCTAAGCGCTTCGTCGATGTAATGAATGTTTATGTTAGAGCTTTTCACCACCTGTCAAAGGAGATGATCCTGCCTCCTCGTCGCTTTAACCATGTACCGTTCGAACCGCTTCGGTAAAAGGCACACTCCTTCAAGTGAAAACTGTTCAGCTCACTTCCTCACACATGATCAGGCTTTGACAAGGGATAAGACTATCTTTCCACTGAGGTCGTGGGTTCGAACCCCGACCGGGTCATACCTACGCGAATCTATCAAAACAAAAATACAGAGTTATCTCCCATATGGTTTTCGCGAGCACTGATCTAAATTTGAGATCAGTGTTCGCGAGACGAAAATGATTGCAGATTGGCCGACTTCGACAGTGATCTCCGATCTGTTCTTCACAGTTATGATACAGACATCGTTCTAAGGTCAAAACAAGTCGACATTTTGGGACCGCTGCCGGAAGGAGACCGTAATATATTATTTCATCACTGTCAACTGGTTACAGAAAAAATCGTCTGCTCCAGTTAGCGCCGAAACCAAACGGTTGATTATCACGATTCACGTGACACTTTTTCCATAGAGTTGTTTGCACAGTAAATACAGCCGCGAAAAATAGCTCGCTTGAAACTGTCTTACACCACCTGTCAAAGGAGATGATCCTGCCTTCTCGTCACTTTAACCATGTACCGTTCGAACCGCTTCGGTAAAAGGCACACTCCCTCAAGTGAAAACTGTTCAGCTCACTTCCTCACATATGATCAGGCTTTGACAAGGGATAAGACTATCTTTCCACTGAGGTCGTGGGTTCGAACCCCGGCCGGGTCATACCTAAGACTTTAAAATTGGCAATCTAGTGGCTGCTCCGCCTGGCGTCTGGCATTTTGGGGTTAGTGCTAGGACTGGTTGGTCCGGTGTCAGAATAATGTGACTGGGTGAGACATGAAGCCTGTGCTGCGACTTCTGTCTTGTGTGTGGCGCACGTTATATGTCAAAGCAGCACCGCCCTAATATGGCCCTTCGTGGTCGGCTGGGCGTTAAGCAAACAAACAAACAAACAAACAAAAATCCTTCCACTTAAACAGCCTCGGTGTTTTCTGTGCACAGTGCAATTTTTGTTTAGGAATTAATTGTGTGACAGCCAACAAATGCTTTTCAAGAAACCGAGTAGCCGCGAAAAATAGCTCGCTTGAAACTGTCTTACATATCAATTCCTTTGTAATTTAAAAATTACAAAACATCATGAAAAATCATTATCGACGATCGCGAATCTGCTTATATCAATAATACATTACAAAAAGCTCTAAATATGTAAAAAAAAAAAATCGGTAAGGAAACTCAAGGCATCCTGTCAGGGAGAGAATGAGCCGAACTCATTTTGACCTGAGTTCAGGATGTGACATGCGAGCACGGAAAAACTTCAAAACAAATAATTATAACATGAATTGTCCTCTGCACAGTTAACTGACATCGTCAGCAAGACACACGAAGCATGGAAAAGAGCGTCCAGAGTACTGGGCACAGAACTACACCGCACAACATGGTACACTTTGACCTATTCTCTACACTTTGATCTATTCTCTACACCTTGATCTAAGTCCAAAGACTGATCAAGCAGATCTTGTAACACCACCTGCAGTTGAGTGTTATCTAAGAGAAACAAAGCGGCCCATACAGCGTCATCGCCATGCATAGACACCCACACGTTCAACACCTGCCTCTTGTATTCATTATTTTCGCCACAATTCACCTCCTTGACCAACGCAAAACCCGAGTTAGGTCGCCTCGTGGAAAAGCCATTGATATCGCGAGGATTTTGTTGTTGTATTTAAAAAAAACAAAAGCTTATATAATATTTTTCAAACCGGTATTATCTTCTTCGCTCCAAACCCGATCATTGCTCAACAGTAACCGGTAAGCCTTAGAAGTGGTAACGCAGCAATACAAATACAGTCAAACATGCTTTTGTGATCACCTCTTTAAACCGACCACCTGTCCAGGACAGTGACCCAGACGAAGGATCCCAGACGAGTTTTCTTCTATATAATTTACATCTCCATGGCGACCACCTGTCTTTAACGACCACTTTTGGTCGTTATATAAAGGTGGTCGTTATATAAAGGTGGTCGTTATATAAAGGTGGTCGTTATATAAAGGTGGTCGTTATATAAAGGTGGTCGTTATATAAAGGGTGTCGTTATATAAAGGGGGTCGTTATATAAAGGAGGTCGTTATATAAAGGCGGTCGTTATATAAAGGTGGTCGTTATATAACGGTGGTCGTTATATAAGGGTGGTCGTTATATAAAGGTGGTCGTTATAGAAAGGTGGTCGTTATAGAAAGGTGGTCGTTATAGAAAGGTGGTTGTTATAGACAGGATTGACTGTTTTCAACTGCGATAAGAACCGGGAGGGCTGACGGGTTGACGATTTCTGTTCTGGTATTGTTCACGTAAACTGATATTACAAACCAACTCCGACGATGTTAAACCTGAGCATGACTGCCTGGGGGGGGGGGGGGGGGGAGGGGGAGGGGGAGGGGAGGGGGGGGGGGCTTTGAATTAGCCACACTCGTAAAAGCTCAACTGAGCAGATCATCATACTTGTAGATAATATACCTGCGTTAAAAGCCAAATCGTGGAAAACACGAGTACACGTTGGAGCTGCGGCCCAGACAAACAGAAAAACAAAAAAAATCTGAGGTGAATTGTTAGCGCTGAGCGCAGCAGTGAACAGCCAAGCCTGTGCCACGTTGTTGACCAATACTGTGCGGTTCTAAATGTACGGACTTCGTTTGTGTTCCTGCATCTCGCTGGAATAATCGAAGCTCGCGCCAGGATACGTCTGCTTGTTGTTATGGGGGCGAGGACGCCCCCATTCTATACGGATAGTTTCGAGGTTGACCATGGGCAGCGCCATTTTGTTGTGAAATACGTCATCAGTTTGTGTACACAGGAAGTTGTGACATCCGTCACCCTATGGGAGGGGTGACGTCAAAATTGTTCATCTGTAGAAAGTTGTGAAATCCGTCACCCTATGGGAGGGGTGACGTCAAAATTGGTCATCACAGAGTTTGTGTAACACAGGAAGTTGTGAAATACGTCACCCTATGGGAGGGGTGACGTCAAAATTGTTCAACAAAAACATGATATGTCGCTTTGTGCAGGGTCAACTGCAACAAACTCAAACCGAGCCATTCATACCTAGCTGTATTTGAGTGACTTATATACCCGACATTTTTATTTCTTATTTTTAGCACAGGTGTAGGAAAAATCATGAACCAAAATGTTATTTATTTTCTAATTTAACATTTTTTTTACAAATATGACCATGGTCTTTTAAACATACAGTGACATTAAACATTGTTATGTTAAAAAAAAGAAAAAAGAAAAAAAGCTTTTGTGCACAAATCAGAAAATACATTGTACATTTTACCTACAGGCCAAACCGTGAGTGTCTGTGGCAAAGCCCGACCCAGGAAATTGCACTGATCTAAATTGTCAAGAACAGGCGCTTGCATTTGGATGTGTCCAATGATAGTAGGTTTGGTTGTGATCAATCAGAATAATGTAGGAATAAAAATGTATGACAGTTTAGTATGATGACATGTAATTCACATATGCTGAAATATGATATTATACATCATGTAATATTATTATGGCTGTTGCCATGACCATGAAACCCAACAAAGGTTTAATGTAATGTAATTCAAAATACCAAAACCGAGCACCTATTAATCTCGTCTTTGCGCGTGAAGATTGAGGCCGTCTGCCAGTAGCGGTTAGGTCATACAGTGGAACCCCTCTCTAGCGACCTTTAAAATGTTGACAAAAATCGGTCCTTGTGGAGGGGGGTCCTTACAGAGGGAGGGGGGCGGAGTCAGGGGGCCACAAAGAAAGTCAGATTTAAAAAAAAAAAGAAAACAGAGAAGTTTGAGTTGCTGACGACCGTTCCCTCTGAAAGCAAACTGCTTCGATTTCATGTTTGTCCTTGGTGTCCACCAGTTCTGGTGCATGTACTACCCTGGCCAAGTTTCCTCTCAAGACATCAAAGAGACCGCCCCAGTATACTCTACAGCCTCTGGGCGAACCACCTCTCATAGCTAAAACTGGGTCAATGACCCCTGGGAAGAAGGTCAGTGTCTATAAAATTTTACTCCTAGGCCTGCGGCCAGGGGGGGGGGAGTATACCGGTACCATTTGAGAATCAGACCAAATGAGAATTGAACCATTTGAGAACATCCTTTTTTTTCAATCACTACATCGAAGGCCTGCGGCCCGGGGTTCACATGGGTTGGTTTGTTTGTTTGTTTCAAACCCACACCCATATACACACATTTCCCATTTAAACCATTTGTCGGCCCCCTGTCGATATTTATCGACTAAGTTCCTTGTGTGGGCTGTCGATAGAATCGGTCACACGCTGCCTGTAATGAGAACATTCTTCCACCCTTCATCATAACTAACGTGTAGTGTTCTCGCTGCCTTCCCCAATCAACTAAGCAGGAATTGTACTGGAGGAATGATATAGTGTGTATAGCATATATATGAATATTGTGTGAACAGTACATGTGGTGATGTTTGTCCGTATGATTAATTGTTTTATGTAGGTTGTAAGCCAACAATTAATTGTTCTATTCTGTATATATTCTTTTGTAAAGGGCCTAGAGCACTTAAACATGTCCAGTTATTATTATTACTATTATTATTATAAGAGAGATAGGTCATTCTCATTTTGGCTGTAGAAATCCAGACATCTGTGTTCATGTTAAAACTGATGACAGACAAACAAACAAACAAACAGACGAACAAACAGACAGAGTGACATCTATAAGCCGCTTTATTACATAAGGGCGGCTTAAAAAGAAGAAGTCGACCGTCACATGGCTCAAAGTCAAAGAAGGGAAACCCAATGCTAAATCGATGGACTGTTATTTTTTAGGGAAGCCGATTCGCCGTATGCCGGAAGCACTGACAATTTTGCAGCATAACATATTCAAGAAGACTACTCTGCTAGCTGCAGTCTGTTTCAATACCTTTGACCGATGACGTCCGACAAATTGACTCTCAAAGATTTGACTACGATTTAGTGTCCTCTTCGGACAGCACTTTAGGTCAGTGTTATGGAAATATGATAGGTGTGCTTGTTATTACATACGTATACCTATGTTTTATGTTTTATGTGTGTTGTCCTATACAATTGTTGTTATAATCGTTTACAGGCAGGCAGGATGTGCCGAAGAAATTTTTCCATTTTTATGTGATATTTTAATGGACAATAAAGCGCTGTTATTGTTAATATTATTTACTTCTTCTCTTTTAAAAAAATATCATGACACATGCGGTTTGCCGGGAGAGAGTTGTACTAATTTCAAGTAGAAATGAATGTTGTCTTTTCGCTAATTGCTTTGGCCTACATCTAGAAATTAGATGCTATTTTGTTTGTTGGTTAGAGATGTCTTATCGTCAGTATTTTTCTAAACAAAGTTGCAATCAGAAATAAGAACATGGCAGACAGTCATATCCTTACACAATAATGCAAAAACAGTCAGTCATGTTTTTATTCCAAATGGTAAGACGTGAACACACGACTACTCAGAATTGTAAGATCGATCGTGTCTTGCCTAAAGCTGAAATTAAACACTTCCTACACAACTAGCTCTCAAGTGCGCGCGCCAACAGCTAGGATAAAAGCAGTTGACTCGGATTTGAGAGGCTGCAAACCCGGAGGTAAATCGGATTTCGTCATAAGAGCTTTGAATGTGTCACACGTTTTACAACGTTCAATATTCCGTAAGATATAACGTTCAATATTCTGTGTTGTACAAGCTCTTCAAACGTGCATGGTCGAACTAAATATCCCTACCCGTTGTTGCTGTTCTTTGTTCGTTTCAGCTGCATGGGAAAAAAATTTTTTTTAATTATTTCTGAAGAACTGACACTACTTCTGGAGTGGTGAACATAGACGAGGAAAAACCAACACAAACGAACACTTTTGTTCTGATACTCTGGAACACGATCGAATTTACACAAAATGTAAGACAGGAACAACAAGTCGCGTAAGGCGAAAATACAATATTTAGTCAAGTAGCTGTCGAACTCACAGAATGAAACGCAATGCCATTTTACTCGTAGCATCGTCAGGCCACCGCTCATGGCAAAGGCAGTGAAATTGACAAGAAGAGCGGGGTAGTAGTTGCGCTAAGAAGGATAGCACGCTTTTCTGTACCTCTCTTTGTTTTAACTTTCTGAGCGTGTTTTTAATCCAAACATATCATATCTATATGTTTTTGGAATCAGGAACTAACAAGGAATAAGATGAAAGTGTTTTTAAATTGATTTGGACAATTTAATTTTGATCATAATTTTTATATATTTAATTTTCAGAGCTTGTTTTTAATCCGAATATAACATATTTATATGTTTTTGGAATCAGCAAATGATGGAGAATAAGATAAACGTAAATTTGGATCGTTTTATAAATTTTTATTTTTTTTTTTAAATTTTCAGATTTTTAATGACCAAAGTCATTAATTAATTTTTAAGCCACCAAGCTGAAATGCAATACCGAAGTCCGGGCTTCGTCGAAGATTACTTGACCAAAATTTCAACCAATTTGGTTGAAAAATGAGGGCGTGACAGTGCCGCCTCAACTTTCACGAAAAGCCGGATATGACGTCATCAAAGACATTTATCAAAAAAATGAAAAAAACGTTCGGGGATTTCATACCCAGGAACTCTCATGTCAAATTTCATAAAGATCGGTCCAGTAGTTTAGTCTGAATCGCTCTACACACACACACACACACACACACACACGCACACACGCACACACGCACATACACCACGACCCTCGTTTCGATTCCCCCTCGATGTTAAAATATTTAGTCAAAACTTGACTAAATATAAAAAGGACAATATAAACTCAATCCTACCGCTGACTCAAGTTCATCGATATCATAAACCAATTGGATTCTCCGTTTTCTCCGATGTCAAACCGACACTAATGCACTTGTATTTTTGTTTAACATTCTGGAACACCAGTCTACACCAGATATGATTACAAAAAGTGTATATATTATCACACAGAATTAACTACCGGTACTTCCATTGACTCACATTATCGTTACAATATACAATGTACTACTCTGCAGGGTTTTTTCCTCCTTGGGTGAACCGACACGAACCAGTACTTCGGTTCTGGAATGCGAACCTTCACAAGAATTGATCAAAAAGAACAATTTCAACTCGATCTTCCAACTGACTCAAACCCGTCGACATAGCAACCACTTTGCTCGTTTTTTCTCCGGGAACAAACCCATGAAACCAACAAGAACTACACTCTACACTTTTTATTCCTTCGTTTTTGTTTTGTTACATTTAGTCAAGTTTTGACTAAATGTTTTAACGTAGAGGGGGGAATCGAGACGAGGGTTGTGGTGTATGTGTGTGTGTGTGTGTGTGTGTGTGTGTGTGTGTGTGTGTGTGTGTGTGTGTGTGTCTGTCTGTCTGTCTGTCTGTGTGTGTGTGTGTAGAGCGATTCAGACCAAACTACTGGACCGATCTTTATGAAATTTGACATGAGCGTTCCTGGGAATTATATCCCTGGACTTTTTTTTCTTTTTTTCGATAAATACTTTTGATGACGTCATATCCGGCTTTTTGTAAAAGTTGAGGCGGCACTGTCACACCCTCATTTTTCAATCAAATTGATTGAAATTTTGGCCCAGCAATCTTCGACGAAGGCCGGACTTCGGTATTGCATTTCAGCTTGGTGGCTTAAAAATTAATTAATGACTTTGGTCATTACAAATCTGAAAATTGTAAAAAATAAAATTTTTATAAAACGATCCAAATTTACGTTTATCTTATTCTTCATAATTTTCTGATTCCAAAAACATATAAATATGTTATATTTGGATTAAAAACAAGCTCTGAAAATTAAAAATATAAAAATTATTATTAAAATAAAATTTCCGAAATCGATTTAAAAACAATTTCATCTTATTCCTTGTGGGTTCCTGATTCCAAAAACATATAGATGTGATATGTTTGGATTAAAACACGCTCAGAAAGTTAAAAAGAATAAAGATAAAGAAAAGCGTGCTAACCTTCTCAGCGCAACTACTACCCCGCTCTTCTTGTCAATTTCACTGCCTGTGCATCGAGCGGTGGACTGACGATGCTACGAGTATACGCTCTTGCTGTAAAAATGCAGTGAGTTCAGTTTCATTTTGTGAGTTCCACAGCTTGACTAAATGTAGTTATTTCGCCTTACGCGACTTGTTATTCCTTCGTTTTGTCATTCTCTTCCTTTTATCTCTGTGTTTCTGGGTCCTAAGTCGAACCTAAATCGTTGGGGCCGTTCACGTGGCACACTTTTCGCCGACTTGGCCCAAGTGACTCGGGAGCGATTTCAAACAAACCAAAGTTGGGGAAAAGTTGGTTGAAATTCAGCCATGTAAACAGCACTTTAGGTTAGGCGTCTTTTCTTAGGATATGTCTTCTCACTGAGTTGGGGGTTGGCCTCATAAGTACCACTGTGCCTACCCCCCTCCCCCCCCCGTCCCTCCACCCCCACCCCAACTGACCAGCAAATTCTATGAGATATAGACGTCATTAATCATCATTACAATTTTATTACACTGTATATCACGTGTCGTCATTCCATTCTTTCCATACCATCATGAAGAAGGTCGTTACATGCCGAAATATTGATAACAAAAAAAGTATCTAACTTGGTTACTGATGTGTTTTCTTTTTATTGAGATATAGCAAAGTCAGGTAGTAAATATCATATACATGCTCGCAGGCTTACCGTATGGAACAGAAGCGAACAAAGCGTGAAAGCATATACTTTCACCCAACCATCCTGACTCCCATTTACACCCTTTATTCCACTTGAATATATATGAGAAGCCTGACCGCTTTCAGTGGAGACTGGGAACGTTCCGATGAATTATTTTCAAAGACGAACGTATAGGTGCAACTTACAAAATATTTTCAGTAAAAATGTTTCTTTCCTTATTTTACTGGTCCTGATATCACGACACTATCTACAAATATGCTGACATAGATATAACAAATTCCAATCGTAAGTCTGCAAAACACTAATATTCTCTGAAAGGAAACTAGCACGAAACACCCAGTCTGCCACGACGAAGACACACTATATATTGACACGCACTGGTAGCTGAAAAAATATACTCCGTCGAAAGAAAACAAAGCAACTAGTCCTCTATGACCAATTCAAGACACGCTAGTGACACGCACAAATAGCTGGGAAACTTATGAACAGTCCAAAACTAACACGGGACACATTATAATCCTCCACAATTATTCCAAGACACACTAATGACACGCACAAGATAGAGGCACAATTAGAATCCGTCGAAAGAAAACTATCATAAAGCAGTCTGCCACGTTTAATCCAAGACACACCAGAGACTATCACAAAAAGCTGAACATATGATCCCCCGGAAAAAAATACTGACACAAAACACGGGGCAATATGCTACGACCAATTCAAAACAAACTACTAGCACTATCACAAAAGGCTGAAAAATATGATCCGCCGAAAAGAGAAAACGAACACAAAGCACCCAATCCACTACGACCAATTCAAAACAAACTACTAGCACTATCACAAAAGGCTGAAAAATATGATCCGCCGAAAAGAGAAAACGAACACAAAGCACCCAATCCACTACGACCAGTTCAATACTAACAATTGACAGGCACAAAGAGGTTTTTAAAAATTATAATTCATCGAAAGAAAACTAACACAAAGTACGCAATCTGTTACCACCAATTCAAGACATACCGGTGTCACGCATAATTCATCTAAGGCCAAAAAAATAGGTCTGTTTACGGTAACATAGGCCAAAAAAATAGGGTCGGTAGGTCGGGATTTTTTTTTCTCTTTTTTTTCTTCTCCAAAAAAACATATTTTTACGCTATTTTGCAAAATGCCAAAAAAAAGTCTAGGGTCGCGCAAAAAAAATAGGGTCGGTCGGGTTACCGTAAACAGACTATTTTTTTTTTGCCCAATGAAACAAGTACAGCAGCACAGTCATTTTTCTTCAAAGTTTCACCTAATCCGTCAGCTGTCTATTGCATAAAAACAAATAATCCCACGAAATACGAACAGCAGCATAGTTCCAAAGGTACCATCAAGACTGTCAAACAGAAAAAGGATGATGGAATCTTGTGGCGTGTCTCCGTCGCCGTTCGATAAAGCAATGATTGAAAACCAGTCTATTTAATCCACTGATGACACCTGATGACCAAGACACACGAATGACACAAACAAATAATCTCATGAAACAAGAACACCAGCACAGTTTTAAAGGTTTCATCAAGACTGTCAACAGATGACGGCAAACAGTAAAGGTTTCATCAAGACTGTCAACAGATGACGGCA
This sequence comes from Littorina saxatilis, assembly GCF_037325665.1. Classification (NCBI taxonomy): domain Eukaryota; kingdom Metazoa; phylum Mollusca; class Gastropoda; order Littorinimorpha; family Littorinidae; genus Littorina; species Littorina saxatilis. The sequence continues at coordinate 29,857,547 of NC_090255.1, read as the reverse complement.
AACACAAAAGGTTTCATCAAGACTGTCAACAGATGACGGCAAACAGAAAAGATTGCTGTCGTCGCTTCTAACACAATGATCGAAAACCAGTCTATTTAAAGGCACAGTAAGCCTCCCGTAAACCATCACAGAGCTCCCCGAGCGTCTACATACAGTACAAGCATACTTCCATTTGAACGCTCACCGAACGGGAACATCCTGGCTGCTTTCTGTCGAGCGTGAGACATTTTCAAAGAATTTATTTTTGTAGACTTGTTCGTTAACAACAACGGCGCCTCGTTTTTGCGCTAGACCTAACTTTTAAAATCTAAATAATAAATTGACAGCTTGTTACACAAACATTCTTTAATCATAAAAGAATTCGTTTTTCATCAAGACAAGATCAGAACAATTCGAAGTTGTGAAAGTTAAAAAAAAGAAAAGCCCGGAAGCAGGGTCACGCAAGGGTCGTAGTAGACGACGGTTTATCAGTGCAAATCGCCGTTCCTCTCAACAGTCAAAAGCCATCGCTAGAGTTCTTGTGAACCACAGCCGTTGTTTCGTGCATAAAAAACGTGCTTTTG
>NC_090255.1:29844484-29849484 GCF_037325665.1 Littorina saxatilis | reverse complement strand
ACACACATACATACACACACTGACACACACTGACACACAAACACACATACACATACACCCCACACACATACACACACACACACATACATACACACACACACACACACACACACACACACACCTCAATATGAAGGACGCCGAACGCACAACGACGAATACAAGAAACCAAAAGCAAAGCACACGAAGAAAAGATATACAACACCATCCGCAGTTGTTCAGTCTACACAAAAATCACACAAGTTCCACACAAAGAACGTAAACGAAATCTAGCCACCTGTGTCATTTACCCGCCTTAGCACCTTACCATACCTTCACGCATACCCACCCAGTCTGATTCAATCCGTGACTGTCATACCTTTGTGTCTACCTGGACGGCTTTATACACAAAACGCACAATACCCAGTGTGTCAGAAAAGGGTCGATGTTGGTTCTCTTTTCAACTTCAGTGGCTTCCAGCTCTTTAGCTTAATATGAATTGCAAGACCCAGACAACAGAAAGTTATCCAGTGCTTCTCCTACTAGCTGTGTTGTCTGTCTGTAAGGTTGAAGTCTACTGAGAAACCTGGTGAGATTGGTAAGTACACAGTGACAAAGGCACACAGACACAGATGAGATGTAGAGCGGAGAGAGAGAGACGGAGAGAGAGAGAGAGGGAGAGAGAGAGAGACAGAGAGAGAGACAGAGAGAGAGAGACGGAGAGTCTGAGAGAGAGAGACGGAGAGAGAGAGAGAGAGATATAGCAAGAGAGAGGGAGAGACGGAGAGAGAGAGAGACGGAGAGAGAGAGACGGAGAGAGAGAGAGAGAGACGGAGAGAGAGAGAGACACGGAGAGAGAGAGAGAGAGAGACGGAGAGAGAGAGACGGAGAGAGAGAGAGACGGAGAGAGAGAGAGACGGAGAGAGAGAGACGGAGAGAGAGAGAGAGACGGAGAGAGAGAGACGGAGAGAGAGAGACGGAGAGAGAGAGAGACGGAGAGAGAGAGAGACGGAGAGAGAGAGAGACGGAGAGAGAGAGAGACGGAGTGGGAGACGGGAGGAGAGAGAGACACTGAGAGAGAGAGAGACGGAGATAGAGAGACGGAGAGAGAGACGGAGAGAGAGAGAGATATAGCAAGAGAGAGGGAGAGACGGAGAGAGAGAGAGACGGAGAGAGAGAGACGGAGAGAGAGAGAGAGAGACGGAGAGAGAGAGAGACGGAGAGAGAGAGAGAGAGAGAGACGGAGAGAGAGAGAGAGAGGAGAGAGAGAGAGAGAGAGAGACGGAGAGAGAGACGGAGAGAGAGAGAGACGGAGAGAGAGAGACGGAGAGAGAGAGACGGAGAGAGAGAGACGGAGAGAGAGAGACGGAGAGAGAGAGACGGAGAGAGAGAGAGAGACGGAGAGAGAGAGAGACGGAGAGACTGAGAGAGACAGAGAGAGAGAGAGACGGAGAGAGAGAGAGGGAGAGAGAGAGAGACAGAGAGAGAGACAGAGAGAGTGGATGTGTGTGTGTGTGTGTGTGTGCGTAGGTGTGTGTGTGTATGTGTGAGAATGTGTATGTGTGTGTGCGTGCAAGTGTGTGCACGTGTGCGTGCGAGTGTGTGCACGTGTGTGTGTGTGTGTGCGTGCGTGCGTGCGAGTGTGTATGTGCGTGCGTGCGAGTAGTGTGTGTGTGCGCGCGCGCGCGCGTGTGTGTGTGTGTGTATGTGTAAGGCATTATCACAAAAATATCGAAAAACGCCAAAGAAAAGGAAAAGACTTGCAAACAAACAGGAACAAACGATACTTGCTATGCGAGCACACAAAAACTATGTTCCCATCCATGGCACATTTGCTTTAATTTCACACATTAATTAAACACATTTTGTTCACAGAATTTAATTTTAAATGATTCATGTTGTTTATAAATCAGTGTTCCCTGAAAGAGAAGGATACAGGATTAAGGATTGTCTACCTTTAGTATATAATAAACATTTCATAAAGCCTAATATATACATGTATATGTGAACAGCTTAGATCATGGGTCACTGAAGTGTTGCACAGACGGTCAAAAATAAAGTGCAAGAGAATGCACTCTAAGTGATATAGTACTGTTGCTTAGAGTCTGTAGGATGCAAAACGGCGAAAAACGCAAAAAGAAACAAGCGTTCCAGACTTTGACAGTCTTTCTGTGTTGGTTACCGCAAATTCTTCTGCTCATACAGGTATACCAAACAAGTTAAGGATATGTCTTCAGTGCTATTGATCAGATGTTTAACAGCCGTGTTTGGGTCACAGACTTATGTGTATTCAAAGATATGCATTTCTTCTTCTCAAAACCGTTGTTCCTGGATTTGAGCAATATTGTCCTATGACGTCACAGGTCCTTGACCACGCCTACCCTCAAAATAGCGTTTTTGATGGTATGACTCACTTTCAACCGTGGAAACGGTGACTTAAACTGAACGATATTCAGATTTTTTACCCCAGAGAGTTTGTTTGGTATCTGAACTTACAGGGCATACCCATTCCGTGTAAATCCACCGGGCAGTCAGGCTGATTTAGCGTGTAAAAGAGAGTGACCGCCATATTGGATCGTGGTTCTGGATGGTGTTTTTGCCGGGTAGCTGCAGTTGATGTGCAATAAATCTAACACCTTAGGTAGCAGGCTCCCCACATTTTACAGAACAATGACAGAAACCCTCATCTGTATTCGTTTCAGTACTAAGAGCAAAACGAAACAGAAAATGGTCGCTGTAACGGTTTTCCGTTAATATTTTGTTATATCAAATCTTATCTTATGTACACGCATAACGTAGACACCAAGACATTCCAATGCATCCACACACATTGAGGCAACACTGTTTCAACATATTTTATGATAATGCATTCAAGTTGGCCGCATATTTTATTGGAATGAACTGACTAGCAGGGGGAAAATTCGGCCTGAATACGGCTGGAAACACAGAATCAGTCTATGTTTCTCGCAATACCTTTACACTCAGTTGACAAAAAAGGAACATAACTAATTCTAACAACCAATACATCAAATTAAAGCTACGACCTTTAACTTTCAAAATAAGTAACATTACGTAAAAACCGATATTTATTTAATAGGATAGAAAAATAACAGTTCTAGCGAAAGCACTGAAACTTCTTCGATGCAGAAAATAACAAAACTCTCCAAACTGAGATAATCGGCAAACGTATATATCATACACATAAAAAGTAGAACTCGAGACAAACATTCTGATATGCATTACATGGGGGAACATTATACAGTGACTTAGCATGAAACGAAAAACTCTACCAACTGAGCTACCGGGCCCCCATCTGGGAATAGCGCGCGTCCTTTTAAACAATTAACCAATCAGGGTCCAGCATCTAAGACACACTTCCAAGTTTACAATAAACACAGCGATCCTGAAGGCAGAAACAATGGGTCAGGGGGAGATAATTAGATAAGGACTGAAAGAGAAAAACAATTAAATGACCGGACATAACATAACTCTATGAGTGTTGGCAGTTCACCCTGTCACAGTTAGAAAGTATGGGTCGTACAAGACCCACATCTTCTGGACTTTGTAGGGCAAAGAGTGATTCGGTGCAGGTCAATCAAAAAAATGTTTGCCCTTTGAATCTATTCTGCTAATACTGTAGACATTTTCTTGACAATTTCCTCATGGAACACGAAGGTTTTGTCATCCAATCCCAAGAAAACGTAGTGGCTCCTCACACGTTTCATCAACCGGACCTGAACACCTTCCTCTTCCAGCTTGTCGATCTGGAACAAATACAATAAGTACCGACTCATCCCTAAATCCGTTGCAGAGTATTATATTTATTTACTACCATGGAAGTTGATGTTAACCTGTGATTTGTAAAACTGTAAAAACATTTTACAAATTACGTCGAACCTAAAAACCACAAAGTAATACATGCCTTTTCATTTTATTAGTATTAATATTTGTTGTCCAGATCCCAGTCAACCAGGCCAAAATTCCACATGAAAATGGAAGTGTTTGAGTAAATCTGCACATGTTATTATTTTCTATAATTCGATTTCGAAGCGTGATAAGCGCAGATTTGTTTGTCTGTCGGTGTGTCCGTCACAAACATGTGCACGCGAGTTCTCAAAAACATTCTCAACATCGTAATTACCGCCAAGCTGATAGATCCCTGGACTTTCGAGATGACAAGAAAATATCGGGCGCATTTACGTCATTTGTAAAAAAAAAATGTTTTACATATCTCGCGGTGTGCCACGTGATTTGTAAAACAGTGGTTACAAATCACGCGGCGCGCCCCGCGATTTGTAAAATGTTTTACATTTCTACAAATCACGAGTCAACAGTTGAGATCAAATACATGACGTAAAAAGCTCTGTCAACGCACAAGTATGATTTGACAAAAATGTCATCTTTGTGTACACACGGTTTAACAACATTATAAGATGTTGGCGTGTGAAAGCAACTTTCTGTGTTTTGAGTTCATAAAATGTTGGGATAAGTATGCCAGGTTGCACAGTTCTGTAGGTTCCTCTCAGTATTCCACCCCCTTGGTTTTCAGTTGTAAATATCTAAGCTTAGTGATTGAATGTGGAAGCTACGTTTGGTCAAAGCTCACATAAGATTTACATCGTGCAAGCAAGGTACGTTGGGTCAAAGGTCACAGAAGATGTGCGTCGTGCAGCGAAGGAAAGAATCGCGATCTTGTTTCCGACTCAGTGCCTCTTTGTTTTTCATTAGACCTGTCATTCTGCTTGCTCGGCTTTGTTAGATGTTTGCATATCTCGTTGCTCTGTTCTTTGCTTTTATTATTATTTCTTATTTGCGCTTCGTTTAGCGATACAGCGTCTTGTGCACGGGTCAAAATGTGTGTGTCAGGGGTCAATTGGTTTGACTTGAACTTGACGTTCCTGTTTCTCTGAACGTCTGTGTATCGAAACACAGATACACGCACTCCATGACCTTGTACGAAGACAAAGCGTATCACTAGGTTTCATTTGTTTGTGATGAATTTATGACCTTTCATGAAGTAATAA
>NC_090255.1:29811284-29844284 GCF_037325665.1 Littorina saxatilis | reverse complement strand
GAGATGAAGAGAGAAATTTAGATCTACATCATTATGTTGCAACGATTTGCATTTTGCATTCAACCGGGCATTTATAGAATGTTGCAGCCGGATAATGTTCAAAAACAAATACGCTGTACTCTTTCCAGTGAACAAAATTTGTATCCCTACCTTTTGGTCCATCATCATCCATCTGTTCAACTAGTATTGTCTGATTTCTCCATTTTGCTGTGGTCCTTTTTCGTTCAGTTGACAAGGACGAACAGCGCGGATGCTTGAAGAGTTGTTTCCCTTGACTAATACTGTGACGTCAAATGCCAGTTGTGACGCGTTTCCTGTTTCACGTCTCGGTAAGTCAGACATAGTGTACGATGCTGAAGAATATAGTCTTGGCCAGCCACAACACACTCACACACACACACACACACGCGCACACTCAATCACACGCGCATGCGTAACGCAAGCACATAAGCCCGCACGCAAACGCACGCATGCACGTTGTGAGTTCTTTCATGTATTCATTCTTTCTTCTTTTTTGTACTCGAAACTTAGGAAGATGCGTACCATTGTCTGTATACATACACGTTTGAAAACAAAATCTTTGCCGTGATTCACTCTTTTGTAAATATTATATTGCTGAATGAGTCGCCTAGTATACCGAGCAACAAAAGAAACGCGAAAAGATTCGTCATTGTTTGATTGACAAAATCCCAAACAATTATAGAGTTAGAATTATTAAACCACAACAGTTTGATGAAGGCATGTTTGACCTTGCTTTTGTGTGATTATTTTGATGCTGTGACTGTTTTAACACACGGGACAAGCAGGTTTAACGTTGAAGACATAATGCGCGCTCGCAGCACGTGCAAATGGAGCAGGAGAAATCTCATGTGTGAGATGTGTTCACTAATGCATTAGCAACCAAAAGAGACCATGGCACGCTTGCTGCCAGTCTCACTTTTGAAACAGCCAGGATGCCAAGATTGACACCATCAAAATGCCAGGTCGATTTATAGCTGGGGATGATCCAGAAACGCTTGCGTGTGCTTTAAACGTGCACATGTCAACAGTCTATCAGCGAGTTTAGCAATGTTCTGTTGACATTGGAAGCACTGCAGTTATGGATTGTTCGCATTTCCCCAATGAGACAAGATCGCAATTTCCTGCCACAACGTCTTCGAGATCGATTCAATACAACCACTGACACTACCAGGAACATCATTGGAAGCCACCAGTGTCCGATCAGTGGCCAGAGAACGCGATGAAGACTGACTGAGCGAGACCTCCAAAATTTCGTTAACGTTAAACCTGCTTGTCCCGTGTGTTGAAACAGTCGCAACATCAAAATAATCACACAACAGCTATGTCAAACATGCCTTCATCAAACTTTTGTGGTTTGATAATCCTAACTCTATAATTGTTCAAGATTTTGTCAATCAAACATTGCAGAATTTTTTCGCGGTTTTTTGACGTTGCTCGGTATAGATGTGATTGTTCATGTTATGAAAAGTTAAAGTTCTCATGTATAAACATTAGTTAATTGCTTGGCTAGTTTATCTTTTTATGACTATCGGTACAACTTTTATTCGTGTAAATTCTTTTAGATTGTGTTGCACATAAATTGTGTTACTTCTGTAAGCAAACTTACACTTTTTTGGCAACAGATTCACCCATTTGAAGAAGTCCTTTTTTTCGATTTTTAGAATTAGCTCTATATGTTTTTGAACAACAAAGTTCGTGACTATAAAACAAAGTTGTTTTGCTATACGGGATTGCATGTTGGGGGTTTATTTTATAATACATGCTTTAATGAAAGTGTCATTAATATACAGAACAAAATGAAGATGATGGTATTCAAGTAAGACATATTACACTGCGCTGAAAGGTAGTCCTTGCCAAAGCCAGATCTTTAGTATGAACAGCTTTCCAGAAGAATGGTTGTTGCAGGCCAAACCTACAAATGGTCACATGACTTTTCACACACACACACACACACACACACACACACACACACAACCACATACACAGACATACACACACATGCGGAAAAAAGTGCAGTGCATATACGTCTGTTTCGGGTCTCTCTTTTAGTCTCTCTATAATTTATGTGCCTTCTAAATGTTAGAGAGGGAAGACTACCACAGTTAACCTGGAGCACGTTTAGCACCAGCAGAGAGCTGGGGAAGTAGACTGCCTAAACGTGACAAAAACTGGACGCCCAGATTCGGAGTTTTCCTCTATTTCTTAGTAAAAGTTAGCCACCAAGGCCAGTTAATCGTTTTCACGCTTGTCAGTTGCGTAGACTCTGTGGGTCCAGAAGACGTGTGCCACCAGTGTCTACCTTGCCCACTCCCCGACGAGTGGAATCCAACATGGCGGCTAATTGGCTAAGCAGCCTCTGCTTGAGTTTTTAGGATTTCTGTTTGTCCTGTCTTTTCTGAGAGTATTGTAGTCACACCTTTTGGGATGCAGTGTATAATGTCCCTTTTAGTTTTAGGATCGATTGTGATGATGATTGAGAAAGGATCCGTCGCGATATAACCTTGAACGGTTGAAAACGACGTTAAACACCAAATAAAGAAAGAAAGATTGAGAAAGGAGAATAGTTGGGGTTTACAGTCGGTTTATGAAGTTTGACTGAGTTAGAACAGAAGTGGTTTTCACCCTCCCTTTCTTCTTATTTATTCTGTTATTGTTATGCTTATTATGTTCTACCTCTACACACACACACACACACACACACACACACACACACACACACACACACACACACACACACACACACACACACACACACACACTCACACACACACACACACACACTCTCTCTCTCTCTCTCTTTCTTTCTTTCTTTCTTTCTTTTCTTTAGCCTTCTTTTCCTCGATATTCCTTTCCATTAGTGTATTCGATATATGTATTCATTTATTCAGAAGAATGTAGACGTTATGTCAATCATCTGTGTACGAGAAATGTGAGTGTACACAGATTGTAGCCGATTTATGCAGATGGTTTTTATTGTGGCAATGGCCGTTTGTGTTTTGATCACGAGCTGTTTTTGTGGGGTTTTATGGGCATGGATTTGCCGTTTGAAAGTTTTGCAGTTTGTCTGCGTTTTTATCTGCCTATGAGTGTTTGGTATCTACAGTTACGTTGTGAGGTTTGTCGTTCAATGACATATGTTTGTACAGCATTTTCATGCAGGTTTTTATAGTAGAGGAGTTTTTTTTAAATTTTCTTGAGGAAGTCTAGCTTCAGTTTGTAAGGAGGCTGATTGCAGCCTCGGGACCCCTCCACCCCTCTTCCCCCGTGCTGCCAAGTCAAGTCACGTTCAAGTCAAGTTTTTATTAGTCCATAACCCATGGGGGCATTTTGAACAATAAATACAATCAATACAATCATGATATATGCTAATATAGTAAATAAAAATTTAAAAAAAAAATAAAAATTATGAAAAACTGTTACAAATTCTATTAATAAAGATTAAAATATTCTTTAGCAATTTCTTTTTCTTAGTAGCAAACAACTTTTTAAATTTAAGTGCATAAGGTTTTTTCCAATAGTAAGGTGGTAACAACTCAGCTCTTTCTTCTTTGAAAAAATCACAGACAAATAAATAATGGAATTCATCACCTATGTCTTGTGAGCGGTATTGTCATTGGTCCCGTTAGCTGTGACGTAGGAGTAAGACCCGTTACGTCTTACCACCACGCCACTGCGCCCATCTGGTCGGGGTCATCAAAACGATACAAAGGGGGAGCTCGGTAGTAAGGTTTATTGGACTCAAACCCTTCGCACTCTCTGGGAGCTTATCAGTACGGTTTTCGGACCTGAACCTTTCGCATTCTCAGAGATCTTGGTAGTAGAGTTCATTAGACCCGAACCCTTCGCATTCCCATTGATTCGTGTGTGGTTTTGAAGAGGAAGAGCTTCTAGCCTGCTCTGATATTCCACGGCCTCGATACATGACTCTTGTCCCGCTTGCAGTAGTGAACAGTGCGCGCTGTTCATTTGGTTACCACAAGGCAATTAGAGTAGTGCGCGCTACTATAAGGTGTTCCAAAGGCAATAGGGAGATTTAATAAACGAAACGTCGGGACGTTTCGTTTTGAAGTTGTGGTAAACGTCATCATTTCGGGGGTCTCTCGCTGGAAAGGTGAAGGTCAACTGAAACGGAACGTGGAACGTCAAAACGCAGTCACGTTTTCCACCCCCAAAAAACGAACAATATTTCGTCAACTTTTGTGAGTATTTTTGCACACTAACAGTTTTATTTGTTGGCCATTTTATGCATTGCTAGATTCATCAACCCTTTCACAGTCTTTCAGCGCTGAGAATGTGTTCATTGGAGGTAGACAACTGTTGTGAACTGAAATATTTTGAAGGGTGCTGATCCTGGTACATTTATCCAACTTCATGGTGAAGAAAGCAAATGGCGAAGCAGAAGTAGGTCATCGCATCGAATTTTTATTCTGGCTTTGTATGTGATTTTGTATAAACAAAGTCTGTGTGATTTATTTGGACTGAAAATAATCAAAGTATGCCCGATTCTGGACCACCTCCTAGGGGTTTTTTTTCCATTCTGATCGAGGACAGACGTGATAATTTCACTTGAAGATTTATCGCCCTTCCTTCATTCTGAAACGAAACGTGAATACATCTAAATCTTGTCTGCGGCCTATGCCGTCTCGTTTCACGTTCCGTTTCGCGGGGTGACTCATTCACCAAACGAAACGAGCTGCAAAACGAAACGTGCTGTCCTTTGAATCTCCCTAATGTTAGAGCGGCGTCGCTTGATCGTTTTCGGGCCCCGAACCCTTGCCTGATTTTACCTGAGATTTAGGACTTAGGTTTTGTTTTCGGCGGGTGGGGTTAAACCAGCAGGGTACCTATGGGTCATGACCGATTTTTCAGCGGTCTCAGAACTTGGAATATTTTTCGTCTAGATTCTGAAAGTCGTTCCCAGGCCTAAGAGCGCTTCCCGAGTTTTTGGCAGTCTAAGGACTTAGACAATATTTGTTTGTGAAGAAGAAAAGACTGTATTAAAGCCAACTTTGTATAGATATATTTTCTATGAAAGAACCCATGTATGTTTTTTTATGATTGGTGTTCTTGAAGTGAATACAATTTGGAACTCTATTTCATTCTTGTTGACTTGACACTTGGTGTCAGAAGTATTTTGTTCTTCTGTTCGTCTGGTGCGTGTGTCAGTTCGAATGCCATCCTGACAAATGTATTTCAGACACATATGCACAGTAACATCTTAGACGCAGACAGACAGTTAACGTTTACGTGAAGCTACCACCTGTCGGCTTTAAACTGAACACACACACACACACACACACACACACACACACACACACACACACACACACACACACACACACACATTCGTAAACAGCGACTGTCAGCTTTATTGTGACATTGGTTGGGGTAAGGTCGTGAATATGTCACGATGATATGTTGAAGCTTACCTTTTTTTTTTTTAAACATTTTGTTAAGTTGCTATGCTATGCTAACTTAATATTTCTGTCCCCAGAACTAGCGTCTATTTTGGACATGACGTGGTTATATGCTAGGAGAAGTTTTGACTAAATGTTTTAACATTGACGGGGAATCGAGACGAGCGTCGTGGAGTATGTGTGTGTGTGTGTGTGTGTGTGTGTGTGTGTGTGTGTGTGGTGTGTGTGTGTGTGTGTGTGTGTGTGTGTAGATCGATTCAACTGGGCCGATCTTCATGAAATGTCACAAGAGAGTTTGTGAGTATAATATCCCCAAACGGTTTTTTTCTCCATTTTTTCGATAAATGTCTTTGATGACGTCATATCTGGCTTATTGTGAAAGTTGAGGCAGCACTGTCACGTCCTCATTATTCAATCAATATAATTGAAATTGTGGTCAAGCAATGTTCGACAAAGTCCGGACTATGGTATTGGATTTCGGTGTGGTTAGTCGAGACTATCTCAATGATCTGTTACTTTGATGCCGACAGCTTGACTAAAGGCTTTACTTTTTATATCGCTTCACGATATTGGTGTTAGTTGTGTTTTAATAGATCATTCACAACCACTACGGATAATGAACCTTAAATCATAGTATCTGTGATTTCTTCGGAATTAGAGTAATTATATGTGTAAGCCTCCTATGGCAGGGCCGGATCTGGGGGGGGGGGGGGTGTTCCGGACCCCCCCCCCCCCCCCTGGCCATCCAATTATACCTCTCAGAGAAAAAAAAAGTGGACCCCTGCCTTCAGTTGGAACCCCCCCCCCCCCCCCCCCCTCAAACGAACTTGGTCCGGCCCTGTATGGTACTAATGTTGCTGTTTATGTAAATTCTAATATAATTATGAGGAAGTCTGTGTTTGTCTTGGAACATTGAAATTAAAGATATGGTCTTGCCACAAGGTGTGTGTGTGTGTGTGTGTTTATTTGTGTGTGTGTGTGTTTGTTTGTTTGTTTGTTTGTTTGTGTGTGTGAGTGCATACATGCATGTGTTTTCTGTGTGATAAGTTTCGGTGTGTGTGTGTGTGTGTGTGTGTGTGTGTGTGTGTGTGTGTGTGTGTGTGTGTGTGTGTGTAAATGTGTGTGTGTAGAATTAATGCCGACTCAAAAGCAAGCAGTGAAGCAAAATATTTCGATTAAAAACATATCAACATAACAAATAAATCAACTGTTTAATAGATATGTATCTACATAAATAAATACAACAGTACAGCAAGAATTCCAGAATAAATTAATGACACAATATTTAAACAGACATGAACAATTATTCATCATCATCATTACTGTTTATAAACAAATGATAAAACAATACTTAACTATCTACAAAAATTCAAGCAACAAATGAATACAAACTGATGTAGCAAAAAAGACATAGGCTACCTATGAACATCAGTTATAACCAAGCACGCCAGCGCTAACAGAAACACACACACACACACATACACATATACTACACACAGGGGCAGAGAGAGAGAGTATGGCAATCCGTTTGTAAAGAAATTACGTTTTTTCCTGTTGATCTAAATAATGAATTATTTAACTAAATAATTCATTATATAGCTAAATAATTCATTATTTAACTAAATAATTCATTATTTACACAAAAGTAAAAAGTGTGATTGTTGTAATTAAAGAAATCTTTTATTTACTAAACAATTCATTATTTAATAAAAAAAAATCCATTATTTACTATATAATGCATTATATACTATAGAATGCATTATATACTATAGAATGCATTGTATACTATAGAATGCATTGTATACTATAGAATGCATTCTATAATATAGAATGCATTCTATAATATAGAATGCATTGTATACTATAGAATGCATTCTATATTATAGAATGCATTCTATAATATAGAATGCATTCTATAATATAGAATGCATTCTATAATATAGAATGCATTCTATAATATAGAATGCATTCTATAATATAGAATGCATTCTATAATATAGAATGCATTCTATAATATAGAATGCATTCTATAGTATACAATGCATTCTATATTATAGAATGCATTCTATATTATAGAATGCATTCTATATTATAGAATGCATTCTATATTATAGAATGCATTCTATAGTATACAATGCATTCTATAGTATAAAATACAGTAACACAGAGAGAGAGAGAGAGAGAGAGAGAGAGAGAGAGAGAGGGAGAGAGAGAGAGAGAGAGAGAGAGAGGGAGAGAGAGAGAGGGAGAGAGAGAGGAAGAGAGAGAGAAAGAGGGAGATAGAGAGGGAGAGAGAAACAGACAGAGAGACACAGAGAGACAGAGAGAGAGACACACAGAGAGACAGAGAGAGACAGAAACAGAGAGAGAGAAACGGAGAGAGAGGGAGAGAGAGAGAGAGAGGGAGAGAGAGAGAAACAGAGAGAGAGAAACAGAGAGAGAGAAACAGAGAGAGACAGACACAGAGAGACAGAGCCACACAGAGAGACAGAGAGAGACAGAAACAGAGAGAGAGAAACGGAGAGAGAGAGAGGGAGAGAGACAGACAGACAGACAGAGACAGAGAGAGACAGAGACAGAGAGAGACAGAGAGAGACAGAGAGAGACAGAGACACTGACACAGTTTAATTGAATAGAGAGAAAGAGAGAGAGAGAGAGAGGGAGAGAGAGGGAGAGAGAGAGAGAGAAACATAGAGAGACAGAGACACAGAGAGTAGTTTCGTAACGTTATAGAATGCATTCTATATTATAGAATGCATAATATAGAATGCATTCTATAATATAGAATGCATTCAGAATGCATTCTATATTATAGAATGCATTCTATATTATAGAATGCATTCTATATTATAGAATGCATTCTATATTATAGAATGCATTCTATAGTATACAATGCATTCTATAGTATACAATGCATTCTATAGTATATAATGCATTATATAGTAAATAATGGATTTTTTTTATTAAATAATGAATTGTTTAGTAAATAAAAGATTTCTTTAATTACAACAATCACACTTTTTACTTTTGTGTAAATAATAAATTATTTAGTTAAATAATGAATTATTTAGCTATATAATGAATTATTTAGTTAAATAATTTATTATTTAGATCAACAGGAAAAAACGTAATTTCTTTACAAACGGATTGCCATAAGAGAGGCAATCCAGGTTTCCCAATCAGTTGCTTCGTTTCCGGCCGACTTCTTCTTCTTCTTCTTCTTGTCGATCACTCAGATGGAAACACAGGAGCTTGTATCAAATCGCCGGTCGATCATTATTTACAGTCCACTACTACGACATACTACTAGTACTATATACTACAAGGAATATAACGCAGAGTGCTCCCCACTGCCGACTCGCTCCGTTTCAAGCTTTCTACATCACTTTCTGCACCCCCTTCCCGAACGCACGAAACTCACACACAAACAAAAATGATTAAGCTTTCACTTCATGCAACAAACTCGAAATAACCATTCACCAACTTCGAGAAGTTTGTCAAGAACGGGCTCGGTGTCCACACCACTCCATGAGAGGAACCTGGAGCCTCGACAAATCGAAAGTGCAACTCGCGCCGATGTTTTCCGCTTTTCGTACGCTCTCAAGGGTGTACAACATTCTAGCGGCCTGCAATTAGTCCACTACAACTGACGAGTTACACAGCAGCCCCCAAACACGTGAAATGATACACAAAACATTCTCTTTGAGCTTAATATTGAGACTCAGCCGTTTCCTTCGGACGAATACAGAAGGTCATTTCCGCCAGCAATCGGCAGTCAAAAAGCGCGTGACGTTTCGATTGGTTAAAAAGAATAATAGAAAGCTTTTTTTGATTGGTTGTAAATAAATCGAAAGGAAAAATTATTCGTGAATGGCCATTACTTTTGATCATCAAGTTATCATCGAAGCAAGGATGAAGTTATTAACATGGCAAGTACTTATGTTAATGATTATGATGTGTGTGTGTGTGATCGAGTGTGAGTGTGTGTGTGTGTGTAGCATGGGGCAACCATATTTTTCTTTGGAATTTTTTCGAACTTTTTATATGTAACTACATTCTCCAAAGAATTGTAAAGCAGTTTAAATTTTGAAGATCAGTACATATTTGATTTTTTTTTAAATTGCGATTTTAGGGCTGCTGAAAAATTCTGCTGAAAAAATGACCGGCACCCTTTACAACCTGTCCTGCACACAATTTCAGCTAAATCCTGTTGTAATTGATTTAAAGGGCTTTCTTGTCATAAATACTATACAACAGAAATACAAACAAGTACACAAACAAAAATCAGGTATTTTTACATGATTTAGTAAAGTTTTGATTTCTATTGCCATGAGTTATCTTTTTTAATGTAAGTCTCCATTTGGCTTAAATAATCTTAATTTGTAATGTTGTTTCATTTTTTAATTATATGAAGATATGTTGAGGCGTGTGCTAAGTTAAAACATCTAGGCTATTTCATTTTTCAAATAATGAAGATTTCTATGTCTAAGTGTTTTATAATTACACATTAATTAACATGCTTTCATTTGGAATGTCGAGGTTGTCATCGTGGATTGACGCCCGACCAAAGTTAATTGAAGCCCGACGGAGCGATTATGTTGTAATTCAATCTGACGACGATCTCTTTCCTGCTTTCATGCGATGGTAAACAGACAGAATTGGTTCTGTTCTGTTCACACACTACTTTCAGTCCACCTACCTGCAACTGCAAGGGTCAAGTCCCAAGAAATATGTATCTGTATTCCTATCTTATCACTCTGCTCCTCTTTTGTTTTCTTTCACATACATTTTCCCTTCTTTTTCGACGGGTTTCTGGACAGCTAACTCAAAACAAATTCTTTTCATCACAAAAGCGATCTTTGGAATTGACTGATGTAGTCCGGAAGAATTCATGCATCAACTTAAGGCACGTATTTGACGTCATCACTTTGCATACCTTATGGTCTCGGTATTTCGCTGGCCTTCATATAGTTGAGGCTGTATCAATGCGCCTCGCCAGCAGGTAGCTAATGGCTTTTTTAGCAAGTGGCTATCGACAAATAGTGACCGGTAATTTTGAATGAGTTGTGGCATTCTGACCAATCACAGGATCTGTTTTATTAAAACGCAAACTTGATTGAATTACAATCTTCTTTAATACTTTACCACAAAGTTAATTATATTTGTTCCAATTAAAACACAAAACACAATTCGTCCAACCATTCATTTAGACAAGACACATGTAATGTTGTTTCTGTAGCTGAATTTAATTTTTGCTTCAGCAAAGGAAATGAATTTTAGAATATTTTGAATAACAAACTAACAAAATAAAACATTTCTTATCAAAGCAAGGCAGATAATCCTTTCACACAATGTAACTTCACCACTTACTACTTGCATATTTCCTAACATTCTAGAACCCCTGGAGCAATTTTTTGATTAATGCTTTTGTGAACAAGAAACAATTAACAAGTGGTTCTATCCCATCCCCCCCCCCCCCCCCCCCCCCATACAGACCATAAAATAATGCAGCATAGTCCCTACACTGTAGAGACCTCATGTTATTTCAACATAACAATAACAATAAAAACACTTTATTGTCCATTAAAATGTTACATAAAAATGGAAAATGTTCTTACTGTTAACAAATAAACAAGATTAATAAATGGTCTTTATCAATATCATCATTAACAGCTATTGTTTTTGCAGCGTAACAATAGCTAGGTTCCAATATTTAGACGAGTCAAAGATGAGTCACATTATACTTGTTCGAGTCTAAATATATATTAGACCTTATTGTTATGTTGGAAACACAATAGCGTTTATATTGCTATTCTGCCATTGTATTCTGTGTTGAAAACATGTTTTTGTCAGCAACAACTACCAGAATGGACCACGTTGCCTTTTGTGGACAACAACATGTGCATGTATCCACGGAAATCACTGAACATTGAAACACTCATGGACATGTATCATGGAGAAGACAAGAGAAGCTCTGAATGTTTGGCATTATAAGTCAATATGCCTGGTTTCATGCTTGCTTACTTATTATCTATAAATTGTTCAAAAGTCTGACTTTTGCAAGGTTTGTTCTTGTTAAAGAACTAGATTTTTTTCCATCTGCTCTTTTTTTTATTTCCTTTATATACACATAAACATAGTATAGCAGACATCATACACCGAGTTTATCAACAAAGCGCATACACACGTACATACCTAGACAAGACACAGACATAGACAGTAGGGTGGGTTGTTGAAAAGACAGGGGATATGGAAGGGGGGGGGGGGGTAACTGAGGTTGTTGGGGGGGGGGGGGGGGGGGTAACTGAGGTTGGGGGGGGGGGGGGAGGGGGGTAGGTGGGGACGGTGGTCACAATTTAGCCTCCAAGTATACATGGGGTTTAATTATCGGCATAAAAGTACTGGATAACCTGTTGTGAGTAAATGGGTCAGGGGGTATCACATTCAAAAATGTTCATACGAAATCAATCAATACAATTATCCTATAGCATCAATGAAAAAAGTGTCTATATAAACACCACTCTTTTTCAAATTTACCATAATAATTATTTACACTAGCATTATACTTTTCGATCAAAAACCTTTGTTTAACAATTTTCACAAAAACATTTAATGTTGGGACTGACTTATTTAATTTGGCTCCAAATATACTTTGTTTGGCAAGGAGAATAAACAAATCAAAAACAGCATCCGTATGAAAGTTGTCTAAATACCCTAAAATGACAAGCTCTTTTGACAAATTCAAATCCGGGAACGTAGAAGAAGAAGAAGACAAATTCAAATTACTGCAATGTGTGAAATTTTGACATAACAATTCTGTGAAATCAGACCAAAAAAGCTTAACTCTTGTGCACTCCCAAAACAAATGTTCTAAGGTTTCCTCTTCCTGTGTACAAAAGCTACATAGTGATGTGTCAGAAATTTTCATCAAAAATAACAGGCGTTGAGTGGGAAAAATTCTATGTAGTATTCTATATTGGAACCACCTTAGGTATGTGTCTTGTGTAGTTCGCCTTATTGTCAGAAATACCTTTCCAACATTTACATCAAAATTTAATAAATCAGCCCATTTTTCCATGCACTGTAAATTGCCATCATTTTTCACAAGATGGGTATATATATGTTTTACTCCACCTTTAGCTATTTGTTTCCATACAACATCATCACCAATATGAAAAACATTGTTTAAAACTGCATCTAACTTTAGTCTTTTATGAAAATTCTTAACTGAGCGCATAACGCCCTCGAAAAAAACAAAATTCAGTTGTAAATTTGGATGTTTCAATTTAAAATCGTTATATGACAAAAAAAACATCGGCTCTCATCAAGTGACCGACAAGTAATAATGCCGTTTTCCATCCAATTCCTGTTAAAAATAACCTTTTTATCTATGCAAATATGTACATTATAATACAGACGCTCTGAAGCAAAATCACTCAAGGAGATGGGGACACATTTGCATGCAAAATGTTTATAATGTTTGAAAACATCTCTCCAGAAAGAATTTTGAACTCTTTGCATCAATATGTTTCCAAACTCACCTCCTCTCTTGTGAATGTTATGTACAAGTGGACACAGAGCTTTTAGAAGTTTAGTTACTTTTCCTTCACTACAAAGGACTCGCTGTAACCATGATATCTTCAGAGCTGACAAAAAGCATTTCAAATCCACCATTTTAAGCCCCCCCCCCCCTCTTCAAACGACTGATATGCTGTTGTTCTCTTTATTCTATCTTTCTTACCATTCCATAGAAATGAAAAATATAACCTATTCAAATCAAACAAAAACTTATCATCAGGATCTGGTAAACTCATAAACAGATGAGTTAACTTGGACAGCGCCAAACTCTTAATAATAAGAACTAGATTTTACACAGAATGTATTTCACCTACAGTAAGAAACAAAATGTGCAAATTGCATCGTCTGTCGACCAGCCACAGAAGCAAACCTGGCCATGTATACGTGTACCTAATACACATCCAACAACCCAGAAACATGCGTCTTTGTTTTTTAGAATGTGAAAAGGATATTGAGCAATTTCCTGCGGAATATGGCCCATTATGTTTGCAGTAGGGCTGTTTGAGCCAACCCTATCACAACCCCCGAATCCCCCACGTGCCTACCAGAATAGCAATATATAAACATACCTATTATTAAGTACAAAACTTTAAAATATTACATAATAATTGAAAAATTCTGAATTCAATATGGTACACATGTAACAGAGCAAAAATCACTAAGAACATCTAGCATGAATACAAATTAAAAATAAAAATGATTATACAGTTAACTGCAAAATCATAAGAACATTATAATTAGAAGTAGTGTTGACGGAGCAAATGAAGGGGGATAGGAAATTGTAGATAATATACCCGTGGAAACATCTAAATAGCAATTCACATGGTAGTAAGTACAGCAGATTATAACAAACAATCCTCGATTTCAAATTGTTCAACTAGCACAGGAAAGAAGCTGCACACAGCCAAAATTCATAATCAGCAGTTCAGGGATGTCGTTAGGCATCGGACATCGGACAGACCGATTCAGAGGCTCAAATGTCTGATTCACAGCCGCATGGCGGTCACATGTCCTATCTTTTTGAACTGAGCACTGACATCCCTGTCCGATAAGAAGTCAATTCCTTCGGACAGCGCGATACTCGTTAATGTTCCTTTCAAGATAAACATTTTCAAAAAGCGACCAA
This sequence comes from Littorina saxatilis, assembly GCF_037325665.1. Taxonomy (NCBI): domain Eukaryota; kingdom Metazoa; phylum Mollusca; class Gastropoda; order Littorinimorpha; family Littorinidae; genus Littorina; species Littorina saxatilis. The sequence continues at coordinate 29,830,142 of NC_090255.1, read as the reverse complement.
GCACTCTCGCGTATAGGTGCACTAAAGTTGTGCAATGCGGATGTTGCGTTTGGGTGACACCTTAAAGTTAGGAGTATGGAAGACAACTCCAACTGACTTAGTCTTGCGTCTGCTTTTGCTTCAGTTTTGAGACATTTTGACGAAGCGCACTTAGTTATGCCACCGAAAAATAGAAATAAAACCTGCCAAAGTTCAACAAAAGCTGAACACGTTTCGCTATTCAACGGCATCCTGTGCTACATTAGGGTCAAAAACAGGGGGTAACACGGCGAGCGTCATTCTTGAAAATGAAACAATTCTGATGTCCTATTGAAATTTCTGAAAGCGGTCAAATGTCCTATTGATGCTGAAGAGCTAGGAAATTTGTCCTATAGGGATGAATATGTAGCAACATCCCTGGCAGTCTACCACGACCAATGAAAATTGACGCTCTCATTAACTTGATTAAGACTAAGTACAATTTTTCACGCAACTCAAAAGTTATGAAATATTCTCTTAATTTCTCTCAAACGTTGTTGCTGTTCATTATTAAGATTATTTAGCTTTTTTCACCTGCACAAAAAGGTGTTTACTTCACTGTAAGCAAGTTAATTTTCTTGAGACAAAAGTTAGTCGCCAAGTGAAATTTTGTAACGCTCCTTTCTTAAGTTCTGACAACATTTTGTGCCCGACTCCAAATGGGTTTTCAGTTTGTAGTTTATCAACCTTGAGTATGCATCACTTTTGTCACCCCTCTGTTAATAGCATGCAATACCAAATATAATGTAAAACAAGAAGAGCAAACGCTCGATCGAGTCACTTTCGCAGTTCTGAATATTATATGAGGCATCAGATGGACAGGAAGAAATTGCTATTCACAACACAATGAGTCACGTTCACATAAAATTTGAGCCCTGTCACTTTTATAGTTTCCGAGAAAAGCCCAACGTTAAGTTGTGTGTTGCCGAACAGAAAAGGCTAGTTATCTCCCTTGTTTTTCTGATAACGTTCGTAAAAGGCTACAGATGTAAATACTTTGATGTAAAGAATAATCCTACAAAGTTTCAATCACATCCGATGAACTTTGTCAAAGATATAAAATGTCTAATTTTTCCTTTGACGCTGACCTGTGACCTTGAAAAAGGTCAAAGGTCAACGAAACCATCGTTAAAGTGTAGAGGTCATTGGAGGTCACGACTAAACAAAATATGAGCCCGATCGCTTTGATAGTTTCCGAGAAAAGTCCAGCGTTAAGGTGGTGTCTACGGACGGCCGGCCAGACTAACACTGACCGATTACATAGCGTCACTTTTTCTCAAGTGACTCAATGATGACATTTCATAATAAGTGACACTACAAAGGGGAACATCAAATATGTACTGTACAAACAATTTCAAATACTCTGAGCAAGCTTTTTTGTGATGCAGAGTATTGAACACTCACATCTAAAACCATCAGAGATATTCTCAATATCTATATTTTCAATTTTCATTCAAAATATTTTTGCAGCACAGTTCGATCATCATGCAATGCAAATATTTAATGCATTTTATGCATGTAGTTATGACTTCATCACCTTCAAAGTGTCTTTGCACTTCAGTTATAGTATCACTCATTTGCACTATAGACTTTAACAGAAAGACAAAATTAAATAGAACAGTTTCAAGTCCAGATATATATCTAAGCTCTTGAATTGGGGCTACACCTGAAAGAAACGGAGCAAGCTTGACATACTACAGGATGCCTGCAGTATCACAGTTTTTGCAGTACCATTTTGCCCCTTGTTCGCAGTAATGTGACCAGTCTGTGCTTTTCCCCATACCAGCACATTTTCTGTGAAACCATGCACGACAAGAATCACAAGTGATCCAGTGCTGTCGTTTCTTGTACTGGCCCATGCACAGATGACACTTTGAGGGACTTGATGAAGGCATAACTGTTTGAATCCCTGAACCTATGTCAATTGCACTCTCACTCTCAGTTCCGGATGTACTTGGCATGGAAGGACCAGCACATGCCATACCTTCAGCTACAGGTTGAGTGCAAAAGTCCTTCAGCTGTTGCATGAGATCGTCTTTCTTCATTCGCATTGATGATCTAACTTTGTAGAAATCACAAATTGTGACCAATTGATTCTTGGTAAAGTGGTCGCAGCTGCCCCCTGACTGCAACACTGCCTGCAGTCGATGCAGAAAGACAATCTTCCCATGGGAAGCATCCTCATCAAAGTAATAATATGATAGTTGCGCTTCTTGCTTTGTTTTCATTTTCTTTATTTTTATTTGAATTCTGTGTGCAGCTTCTTTTTGCACCTGCAGCTGATGTAAGAAATCTTTTCGAAATTGGTTATTCAAAATGTTTAAAGAAATGTGTACAATGTCCCTGAACAGCCCTGTGAGACATTCAACTCTGTCAACCACCCTCTTCAAGACACCTTCTATGGAGTTTTCATTATCTCCAAGTCTTGAAGATGGTGGGGCAGAAAAAATGTGTGTCCACAGGTGTACATCATCAATCACTTTGTCAACTACAAAATGATAGAGGAGCTTCCCATGGTCATGAAGATTGTCTTCCGTTTGCAAGGACAAAATGGTTAAAACAAGACACTCAAAAAACACATACACAGTGTCGGTGACATGCGTCAGGCTCTGCCTCACATTCTGCTTGCGTGCAGTTTCGGACAAACTATCTGAATCTGACGTCAGAGCTGATGCCTCGGATTCAGTAAGACTTGCTTGTCCAAGGAGATCAAGTGCGTTGTCAGCGTCACAAAGTGCCTGCTCAGCTGCTTCACCTTTCTTAAATATATTATTCATGAGAGCTTTCCGCTTCCTTTCGCGCAGTTTCGCAATACAATATCCGGCTACGTGGCGCACCTTGGCCCTGCAGTCTGGTGCATCGGAGAGGTCTGGTTGTAGTCTGATGTTCGACTTCTCTGCAGTGCCAGGAACGTTTGGTTGTCTTCTTCTGGCTTCTTGGTGGACGACGAGTTGTCGGACTTTCACCACCAGTGCGTGAGCAACCAAGAAGTTCGCATCGGTAACAGCAGCTTCACAACCAAACAAGAAACGGCAGAGGACAAAGTATTGCCTGGAAGAAAGAAAAGCATGACACTCTGAATAAAATATGGTTATCAGTCTGCTGTCAACTTTCTCTGCGGATGAGAGGGCCAGAATCTTTCGCAGCATGAAGCCATAGACTTTCCTGAGGAACTCATCAACCAGTACAGGTGTCATAAGCAGCTGTTTAGCAGCTTGGGAAACTGATTTTTGTTGTGGCGTCACCTGTTTATTTGTGAGATCCACAAGAACTGCCTTGAACTCCAGTGGAGTGCAGTCCAGATCAACATCTGGGTCGTCGTCTAGGGGTTCCTGATCCATCCCTTCCAGTGGAACGTCTTCTTCACGTGGCTCATTGGCTGTGTCCTCAGCATATGTAGTTTGGAACCTGAAAGACACGAGAAAAATATATACTCGACCTGATCAAGCCTTTTTGAATACCCCGATTTAATATAAGTACACACCTGTCATTAACAGCAAAAATTAATATGGTTTTATGTGATCATTATCATTGTTTTATGATTGCTTTATGAATACAAATTTGGTTGCAAGAAAAAATGTTTGCTGTCTTTTGCTGGAGAGCATACTGGGTGGTGCCATAAGTAATGCATATTGGAAGACGTAAATTTAGAGTGGTCCATTTTGATCGTCCAAAAGAAACAGTAAGAAAAAGTTTATTTGCCTCAAACCTTTGGACTTCTGGTATTTTGTTGATTGTCCTTTGCTCATTATAACTGAATCTTATTTGCAAGAAAGCAACACATACATATTATTCAACTTGTTGATAACTCCTGGGACAAAAAGGTCACATCCTATGTGACATTTTGTGACACTCTGTTGTTTAGTTCCAACGAAGCTAAGTTTCACGCTACACTTTTAATTTCAGAGTGTAGTTTATCAACCTGGAGTATGCATCACTAATTTATCAACCCTTTGTACAAGAGTAGCATGATGATTGATGATAAAAATGTTTATGAGTGGCAACAGAGACAAGATAATGAACTTACCTTTTGTGCCTGCAACAGGTCAAATTTTCGTTGACTTCAGCGGAACCAACTTTGTAGTAGTCATGCACGGTAGAAGGTTGAGGAAGAACTTTTCTTGTGTCAAAGTTCACCACTCGCAAGCCTTCAATGCTTCTTGCTCGACCCAAGGCAACTCCAATTTGGCCAGGTTGGAAGACTTCTTCACAGTCAATCTCCACCCTTGAATGAAGAAACCAACCTTCTAGTTCTTTTTATCACACAATCAAACATTTTTATTTACGATTTAAATGCGGTATGTTTGAATTGTTTGCTCCAATCACAAAAGTAGATCCCACAAAGTCTAGCTCCTAAACATGTATGTTGGGTAATAACATTTTTGTTGCTGGGTAAGTTGCCGAAAATGATTCCCCCCTCTGCTTCTTTCTCTTTGTAAACTTAAATTGTAGGGCTAGTTATTTTTCAGTAACTTACCCAACAACCAAAATCACAACGGGTCGGAATCCTTGATAGCTCATGGGTAGAGAATGTACACATTGTGGATCTACTTTTTGCGACTCAAAAGTTCAGAACACTCTAATGTACAAAATATACATTTCTGGAGCAAACAATACAACCATACAGCAACTACAGGCTTGAACATATGAATCTCAATATGAATTCCATGAGTTTGGTTGTTTTCTGAATTCAGATCTGCCGTGCACAATCATTTATAGCTAGCACGATTCCAAGGCAAGTAACTCTCATGTTTTGTCAAGCAACACGAGTAGTTCCCCTTTCAGATTTTAGCTGCATCGACAAGAGACTGCAATCCGACGGTAAGTTTTCAACAATATTTCATTTTATAAACAGATCACACCCAATCAAATGCAAACATCTAATCAATGTAAAGAACATGCAGCAGTTTCACACCCTATTTTGCCCCAGAAAACTGAACTTCATACAGTTTTTAACATTTGAACATGGGTGTAAAACTTCGTCTGCTAGTCACATTCAAGGAAAGAACATTTCCTGAGCGATACCAAAACATGAACAGAACACACACTATCTGACTTTACCGCCACAGCAGAATAACAACATAACTGTGTAATTGATTTTAGTCAAGAACAGGAAATATCAAAAATAATGGTCTCAGTTCGCGGTCATGAAAAACATCGCATTTTTCATGATCCGCTAACTTCGACGATTATTTTTAATAACCACTGAGACTTGGCATGTAACCTCTACATAACTAGCCATACAAGTTTACAGAGAGAAAGAAGCAGAGGGCAAAAAAAAGAGAATAATACATGGTTTGCTGTGTCGTACCAGATTTGTTTAGTTAAAAAAAATATATATTGACCTGCAAGCGAAAGCACACAATTTTTGTAGGCCATGCAGTTAAAAAAAAAAGCAATTGCAGAAAATAACCTATTAGTCATATGTGTATGTTGAGATTTTTGTTTGTTTGTTTATTTGTTGCTTAACGTCCAGCCGACTACGCAGAGCCATATCAGGACGAGGAAGGGGGGGATGAAGGGGGCCACTTGTCAAGCGATTCCTGTTTACAAATGCACTAACCCATTACTTGTGTCCCAGCAGGCTTTAGTAAAACTAAATTAATACCTACTGGAAGATTACCAGTTTCCAGTATGTTAAAATAGGCTTAAGCTATCTACTGCTGGACTTACATCAGAACACTAACAGATTAAACTATACATGAATCGCGAGACAAGCGGCAAGATAAGAGATTTTTGGAAAAAATACAGGTGAATGAGCAAGAAGGCAGAAAAAAGAAAAGAATTCATGAAGAAAAAGAGAGCATGACAGGAAAGAGGAACCAAAAATCTACCTAACAGCAAACTAGAAAGCTCCTGCGGTTCCAAAAACAGGAGGGGCCTTTAATTTCATAACCGCAGTGCCCCACTGCGGGAGTATGTTGAGATCATGGGAGTTTGTGAAACATAGGTGCTCAGTTTTAACTGGTTGACCACATATTGGTATTGTTTGGCTCTCTGGAACCGGGCATCACTAAAGCGGGATGCAAGTCTCAAACACATGCAAATCCTGGTAGAGTTATTTCCAAACATTGTCTATTGCAAGCTACCTTTCAAGTGTCAGTCCTTGAGCTTTGTGGATGGTCAGTGCGAAGCTAGGAACTACTTGAAACTGATGCCTCACAGCGATGTCCTTCTTCTGTCGAGGATCATGGACTACAAACAAAATGAAAGTACAATCTTATCAATACATCTATACATATCAGGGATGGCCAAATCTCGAAATTTTAACTCACCAAACGGGTGAGTAACTTACAAGAAAGTTACTTACTTATGCCTTTGACCTCGTCCTGGGCATAGGCTGCCAACAAGAGTTTGCACACACACCGGCTGTGAATATGGTCGGCAGCCTCAAAAAAATTTGTTATCTTCCAGCCTCCGACCCCCTTCCTGGACACCTTGCACATGCATTGCTGAAATCCAAAGTGATTATCCACAAGACCATCCCTGACTCAGCGAACTCGCTAAGTCTTCGCACAAACGAATGACCGTACACCATGATATTTCCACACTTGCAGGATGACCCAGATTTCGCTGATCTAGCCATTGTTTTCGGAACGAAGACCTGGAGTTATGCTCAGCGCTAACTACACTGATCAACCACAGTTTTTCCCAAACAAATTGTGTCAGTGTGCACCCCTGCACCTTACGAGGTATAACTTGACCACATAAAAACATCAAATTCAGTACTTATTCCTTCGAACCAAGTCGAATCTCCCCTTCGATGAAAAAACTTGTCAGTGTTGTAGCGTCCCTTTTGAGAAGTGGCCTTGACCCTTGATAGCGAATCTATCATGACAAGAAAGGTGGACTAGGCCAGTGGACTCAAAATAAAGTGGGATCGGTCTTGGGACCTGTCACTAAACTCCTCAACTTAAATTTCATTTGTATTTTTGAACAAAATATGACATTTTACTCAGATCTTGACAGTCACTGTTCACCTCGACTGCTAGCGCGGTCTTGGAAGAACACTGACTGTCTCGATCTGTGTAAAATGTCATATTTTGGTAAAATATTCAAATAACGTGTAGTAAAGTCTAAAAAAGGATGAAGTCTTACATCAGGAAGCCTTTAAAGTTTGTATGTGTGCTGTACGTTGTACAGTAAGCTATAAGGCTGATTGTATGTGTGCGGTACGTAGTACAGTAAGCTATAAGGCTGATTGTATGTGTGCTGTACGTAGTACAGTAAGCTATAAGGCTGATTTTGCAGATTTTTTTTTCATAACCTCTCAAAATTCACATCTATTTTAAGACTCCTTCCTGTTCCAATACCTGTTTTTCTGAAAATGTTGAACATTTTAGAAGTCAGGTTCCATTTTGAAGATAAATCAGAGTACATTGTGTAATAATTAACAATATCAAATATTCCATCCACAAAAACAATGTGAGATGAATGGTGGTTTCTTGCCCGACCAGCGTTTTAGCCTGTTTGAGGGAAGCATATTGTTGTTTGTTTCATCTTTATGAACTGAGGATGGTTGTTTTTTTAAATTTTACCCAGGTTGTTTTACAGTAGATTTTAGACCCCTCAATCTAAAACTTATTCCTCCATTTTAAGACCATGATTTCTCTTTAACCCTTACACTGGTGCAATTCTGTAACACATGTTACATAGCCACTGGTGAATTAACAGAGAGAAAAAGAACAAAAAACGGTCATATAGGTTTTCGCATCCATGGAAGGTAATCGGAACCGACCAAACAGACTGAGCCAGTAGCGCGACATATGTCGTGACAACCAGGTGACAGTATAGGTAAAGTAGCGCGACATATGTCGCGACAACCAGCCTAAGGGTTAATAATCTCTGTATATTTACCCTTCCTCTTTTCTTAAGACCTATAAATTGTGTCAGATTTTGAATTGTCTCAAAAAATTGGGGTGGCGGGTGCCCACTGTAAATGAAAATGATGACAAAACAAGAAGAGCAAACGCTCGATCGAGTCACTTTCGCAGTTCTGAATATTATATGAGGCATCAGATGGACAGGAAGAAATTGCTATTCACAACACAATGAGTCACGTTCACATAAAATTTGAGCCCGGTCACTTTTATAGTTTCCGAGAAAAGCCCAACGTTAAGTTGTGTGTTGCCGAACAGAAAAGGCTAGTTATCTCCCTTGTTTTTCTGATAACGTTCGTAAAAGGCTACAGATGTAAATACTTTGATGTAAAGAATAATCCTACAAAGTTTCAATCATATCCGATGAACTTTGTCAAAGATATAAAATGTCTAATTTTTCCTTTGACGCTGACCTGTGACCTTGAAAAAGGTCAAAGGTCAACGAAACCATCGTTAAAGTGTAGAGGTCATTGGAGGTCACGACTAAACAAAATATGAGCCCGATCGCTTTGATAGTTTCCGAGAAAAGTCCAACGTTAAGGTGGTGTCTACGGACGGCCGGCCGGACAGATGGCCGGCCGGCCGGCCGGCCGGACAGACTAACACTGACCGATTACATAGAGTCACTTTTTCTCAAGTGACTCAATAAAATGTAAACTCAGTAAAAATTCAGGTAAACAAAAAAACACAGGCATACCTGAGAAAGCAATACGGCTCAACTCCACTGTCATGTTGGTCTTCTCGAAGTGGACAACCACTTTGTCATGGTGGAGGTCCACAACATGGCCAAGACTGCCGTTGACTAACTGGTCGCTTATGTTGCGGATCAGCATAACTGGACAATCTGTCTCTCTCACACTGTGTCGGCCATCCGCGATTCCTGACCAGCGGTGTAGAGTCATGGCTCCCACTGGTAGGCTCTGGCAAGCGATGCCAGTTGTTGCTGTCACTGCAACTTTTCGCCCGGATAACCGAAGACTGTGGCATAATTCTGCAACGAGTGTTGTTTTCCCAGTGCCTGTCAAACACACAAATAATTAAAGAGAATCGCAAGTACATTTTATAAGATCATGATTTTGGGGGTCAATTTCATAAAACCACTTGTAAATACTGTACTAATAATCAAAAACATTTTCAAAATTGATATACCTGTTAAACCTGTGATAAATATGTATATAATAAATATGTTTAAAATCAAAGAATTTACTCTTTTCTGAATGTGTGAGTTCTGTCGCGTGTTTCTTTCAGGTGAGATATTCTTTCGGCTAGCCACTCGCGAAGCTAGGAGGCGAGATTGTCTATGAAACGGTTTTGTGGCTAGCTACACAAGAATTAAACACCATTGGTTGATTCCGAAAAGGTCGTCTGCACTGGTCGGTAAAAAACCATGGACAGCCAATTGGATGGGCAGCTGAGTGACCGCCATATTTTCTCGCCAAGCGAGCAAGCCTAAAGCTACCTAGCGTTTGAGGCGAGAATTCTAGCGTCACTCGCGGTGAGATGTGCCCAAGAAACGGTACTTCCTCGCCCCACTCGCCTTTAAGAAACAGACTGGTGAGGTCTGTCTAAACTTGAAGTTAATTCATGACTCTTTGAATGTTTTAGAGAATAAATCATTTGTACTTGAACTCAACCACAGAAATAAAAAAAATTCTCTGGGCAAATTAATTTTGCAATTTACAATTTCAATACAATGCACACATAATTTAGTTGACATAAAAAGCTACAACTTTCACCTTCCAGCACAGCTAGTTTATAAAAACAAGCAAACAACAATAAAACGCATTAAAACACATTTTTCCATGCAACAGTCTACAATATAATCTTTAAATCTAATAACAAACAAACAAACAAACAAACAAAAACAAGTGACTGATGTCACCCAAAAACTAGCTGACTTGTCTTGATTCTTGAACTAACCACCACTACAACCCTCCAGTCAGAATCGTATGCTTGTCCATGAAAGTAGGTCAACTAAGCAGGGGGCTGCTACTCGATTCCTTCACCAATTCTTTTCTTAGCCATCTTGAATCTTGATTCTCGCTAACAAAGAGACGGAGAGGCGGGGCTAACAGTGGGAGGAGCCATAATCATAACGACCGCGTTTTACAAAGTGAAACGATCACTGCAGACAAACATTACGTTTTGGAAACCTATTGTGGTTCTTGAGTTTACCTGGGGGCATAATAAACCAGGAATGAACTACATTTTAAGTTACAGCTTGCTGTTTCTTCAACAACATCAACAACAGCCAACATTTCTTTAGGTCTTCATCAGTTCATGTTACGAAAACTGGTAAACCGTCAAAGTTCTCTTTTTATCTAAACTTCAAGTAAGTTTAAAGCCTATTCATCAACAAAAGTAAAGTTAAGAAGTGTACATACCTGCTTGTCCAAGAATAATGACGTTGTGTCCAAGCTCGACTAATTCACGTGCTTCTTCCATTTAGAGTGGACAAGTCGAAAGGGCGGTCGAAGAACGCCCAATGCCGGAGCAGACGGTTTTCTGAGCATGCGCTGTAAAACTTTTACTGCGGAACGCTCCGGATGTAACCTTTTGTGGCCTTTGAACCTGGTTAACTGCCGGTAGGATTCGATCTTCGCAATGTTAAGCTCAAAGAGAATGTTTTGTGTATCATTTCACGTGTTTGGGGGCTGCTGTGTAACTCGTCAGTTGTAGTGGACTAATTGCAGGCCGCTAGAATGCTGTACACCCTTGAGAGCGTACGAAAAGCGGAAAACATCGGCGCGAGTTGCACTTTCGATTTGTCGAGGCTCCGGGTTCCTCTCATGGAGGAATACCAGACGTTTCGCACCTTTGACGGTTCGCACTTCGGACGATTCGCACTTAATCTACAATTTGGACATGACGTTTCGCACTTTTTTTGTCTTTTCGCACATTTTACTTATGACGTTTCGCACTTTTCAGAATGACGTTTCGTACTTTTTTCCAAGATGTGCGAAACGTCATTGCCAACTTGAGGTGCGAAACGTCATTGTCATTTATATTTGAAAGTGGGAACTTCGGAAGCAAAGTTGCCGATATGTGAGTGTGTTTCTTAGTTTGTAGAGAATAATATAGGTCCCTGGTAGAGAGAGAGAGAGAGAGAGAGAGAGAGAGAGAGAGAGAGTGTGTGTGTGTGTGTGTGTGTGTGAGTGTGTGTGTGTGTGTGTGTGTGCCGGTGTGTGTGTGTGTGCGCGCGTGTTAATCTGTGTTTAAATACTGGTCTGTTATTTTTCGCCTAGCGCGCTCACCCAATACAGATAGCGCACTGAGTCGCCACTCACTGCATGCCTTCACAAAAAATACTGCCGAAAGGAGAAACGCTTGAAAGGAAGGGTGGCGCGTTCATGAGTGATTGTGCAATTTCTAACTTGAGCAGGCTGAGGGAGTGTTAGTGAGGATGATTGGCTTGATAATTTTAGCTACTTGGCCAGTTGGGGAAATTGCATGTTGTTGTTTTTCAATATTTATTTTTAGTTTTAAATTTGTAAAGAGCTTATATTTATATTCAGTGATCGCGCTAGATATCTTTCAAACCGGTATGACATCATGAGCGGCACAATGCTCTCACGAAAATCAACCTGCCAATGCAACCAGTCAAATGCAAACATTGACTAAATCAATGTTTATCAATGCCATCGACACGCAGACGTTTTCTGTGGAATAAATTCGGGTTATCCCCCCCCCCCTGGTTGTCAAAAAAGTGTTGACGCGCAGAGCCGATGTCAAAATCACCGAGTGACTTGCTATGCCATCGTAGCATCATCAGGGCCCGTATGCATGAACTAGAAGTAAGAAACACTGGAAGTAGAGGCCTCTTTTCGAAGTGGGAACTCCCGAAGTCAACTTTCTAACTGTTCACAATGCATGAACTGACTTGAACACCAAAGTAGTGACAGCGAGAGTATTAAGGTCAAGGTCGGGGAAATTGGGGGAATCCCTACTAATACGCATGCGCACGTTTCTATCAACATAGCAGTCAACGAAAATGGCAAGGCACGTGTGCCGCTCAAAAAGAAAGTAGACACGGAGGGGCGTTCTGCGCCTTTTTCAGATGGTGAAATTGCTGTCCTCTTGACAGAAGTGTTTTACGAAAGAACGGTTATTCTGTCCAAATTTCAGAACAGTCTAACTGTTAAACATAAAGACGTTGTCTGGTCCAAAATTGCCAAAGAAGTGTCGGTCTCTCTCTCTCTCTCTCTCTCTCTCTCTCTCTCTCTCTCTCTCTCTCTCTCTCTCTCTCTCTCTCTTACGACACACGCACACACAGACAAACGTACACTCATGCACATACTGACACTATGACACAAGTGACACTGACGGCACACATAAACACACACATACACCACACACTGCACACACACACACACGCGCGCGCTCGCGCGCACACATACACACACACACACGCACCCATACACGCACGCACAGAGTCACAAACAAATAACCACACACTCACTCTCTCTCACTTTCTCTCATTCTCTCTCAATCTACACTCATACACACACTGAAACTAGGATGACACAAGTGACACGTCACACACACACACACACACACACACACCCCCCCCCCCCCCCACACACACACACACACACACACATACTCACCGTAGTGACACACATATACACACGCGCGTACAGTTGAAAGTCAAGACATGATATGATTTTTTCAAAGCATAGGAAGGTTTCTTTTGCAAATGAATAAAATTAACACTGAGGCAAAACCCGGTTTTTGCAGTCGGAATGCAATTGCGGAGGCTTAAAAAGGAAAAGATTAATAAAAAAAAATATATAGCTCCCGGCGGAACTTGAACCCGGAGCGAATGAACGAGAGTCCGGAACCGTTACCACTGCACTATGTTACTCGTGTAGAATAGAGGCATGATGAAAAAAGGCATTCTGAGTTATTCAGTCGTGCTGGTTTGAAAGCTCGCCACCTTCGCCGAATGACTCGAGCACGTTTTTTTCGGTCAGTAACTGATCGAACTGTCGCTTTTGAGTCACTCTGTTTTAAGCATTTCACCTAAATTAAACAAGAATGTCACAGTCCGTGTCTATGGTGCAAGGTAGGAGACCGTCTCATTGTAGCCAAGTTACGACAGTTGCTCGATTGACGCATTTCACGTCTTCGATATTGTGTCTGAGATCATTTCCCAATGAGCTGCCTTTAAAAACGGAATGTCCTGCAATTGTAGTATGCGCTGGAGGTTTCTTTTGGATGGGTAAGGACCCTTGAGATGCGATATCGTCGTATGATTATGTGAAGCGAGAGGCCCTTGACATTGGAAGTGGGAACTTCGAAAGCAAAGTTGCCAGCTACTCGGTATGCACGAGCTAAATTGAACGCCGAAGTAGTGGCTTCGAGAGTTCTGAGGTCAAGGTCGAGAAAATTGGGGGAATCCCAATTAGTGCGCATGCGTTTGTAAACGGTAGGCTTGGTGACCAGAAGAAACGAATCTCATCGCGAGTTCGTAAATGGGCAAACGTTGATCGCGCTGTAGCTTTTACTATAATTGTTGTTTTTAACTGGTTGAACGAAAGCTGTGATAATTGTCCTTAAATAGAATGACTGTCTATAATAATGATTTCGTTGACCAGAATGTTGGGGACAATAAAAAAAGGTTGTTTATGTGGTAGCGAAGTCGGTTAACTTAAAACTCTTTTTGTAGTGTTTTTTTTAATGATTGTGTATCGGTAAAACTGCTGGACAAAAATAGTTTGGTCAGAGCGAATGTTTGTGTTACTGGTAAATTTAAAAAGGCAGAACTCCATTTTTTGGGAATCAAGATATAAGGTGTAGTGAAAAGAAGATAAGTTCAGCAAATTTCATATTATTTGAGAAAATGTGTGTCCGAATTTTTAAAACAGAAAAATTGTTGTACTTAGGTGTTTGTAAATTACGTTTGTCCTCGTTAATTGTGAAGAGGATGTATGTTTATATAAAGTTCAAAGTCAAGATTGGATTTTTGTAGCCTACGTGCGTGTGTGCATGTGTATTAGACATAATACATAGACATAGAACACTTTATTATCTCAATTACGATAAACTCGGGTGTGGTGAATCACAATAAACAGCATAAAACGTAAGAACATGAATAAAATATCAAGGCGCAAATATAGTCAGCTCATCATAGTGTGGGGAGTGGGTACACACACACACACACACACACACACACACACACATACACACACACACACACCGTCGAACACACACATAACGTCGAACACACACACACACACACACACACACACACACACACCCCGTCGAACACACACACACCGTCGAACACACACATAACATCGAAAACACACACACACACACACACACACACGCACACACACAAACACACACACAAACACACACACACACACACACACACACAAACACACACACACACAAACACACACACACACACGGCACGCGCGAACACGCAAACAAACGTATGAAGGAACAGACGCACAATTATACCCGCACGCACGCACACACAGGCAGACAGGCACTCGCACAAATACATACACACACACACACACACACACACACACACACACAGATAAAGCAATGACAAAAAAAATAGCAGAAACTTACACTTCAACACTCACACACACACACACACACACACACACACACACACACACACACACACACACACACACACACACACACACACACATGCACATTTTCATAGAAACACAGTAACCCCCTCGTATAAGCTTGAATGAAAGAGTGGTGGCCAATGACTCAGAACAAACAAAAGTCAAAGCTGGCAACTCAGGTTTGTATTCAGGGAAATTTGCACGAAATGCATGCAGAAGATACGACTTTTCCCTCTATTTTCTCTCTTTGGGAGCGTCAGCTCAGTTTGACATGAAAAACTGAAGAAAAGCCCTGCCTTTTTGCACTGAGAAACTGTGGAAGTAGCGTGTTTACTACTGGGTCTGGCTGTAGTACATTTACCCTCATTTACTTCCTCGTTAGCTTCCAAAGTAAACTCTTTTTTCGTCCCATGCATGCGAAAGCGGAAATGACCTTCTGTATTCGTCCGAAGGAAACGGCTGAGTCTCAATATTAAGCTCAAAGAGAATGTTTTGTGTATCATTTCACGTGTTTGGGGGCTGCTGTGTAACTCGTCAGTTGTAGTGGACTAATTGCAGGCCGCTAGAATGTTGTACACCCTTGAGAGCGTACGAAAAGCGGAAAACATCGGCGCGAGTTGCACTTTCGATTTGTCGAGGCTCCAGGTTCCTCTCATGGAGTGGTGTGGACACCGAGCCCGTTCTTGACAAACTTCTCGAAGTTGGTGAATGGTTATTTCGAGTTTGTTGCATGAAGTGAAAGCTTAATCATTTTTGTTTGTGTGTGAGTTTCGTGCGTTCGGGAAGGGGGTGCAGAAAGTGATGTAGAAAGCTTGAAACGGAGCGAGTCGGCAGTGGGGAGCACTCTGCGTTATATTCCTTGTAGTCACTGATATAGTACTAGTAGTATGTCGTAGTAGTGGACTGTAAATAATGATCGACCGGCGATTTGATACAAGCTCCTGTGGATGGAAACGCCGGTTCTCCGCGCAAATGTTGCCGTGCGCTGTAGGTCGTCCAGACTGCCATACACCCACGCCATAGAGCTCAACTTATCAGGCAAGTTTCGTTTCTGAAAAATTCTACTTTCTCTTTACCTCCTGACGTAAGCAGAAACGCGCTTCACTCCGCAGTTGGCAACGAAATCAATAGCGGTAACATGTTTGTCGCTGCTCTCACTTCGCTGTGCAGACCGCACTGCAGCGACACACTGACACACAGTAGGTTAGCCTATATCAAATGTTCTTGATTCATACAACAAGGGTGTCAGACTGAATGCACTGCTAGTGCTATGCTAACTTGGTGTTTCTGTCCCCAGAACTAGCGTCTATTTGGGACATGACGTGGTTATTATATGATTGGAACTGAATGCAAGCAGAGGAGTGTTTTATGTCTTGGTGTGTTGTGTGTTTTACTTCTCGGTGTCTCTGCATTCACACTCACCGTGCCGGCCTTGGTTTGATCAGTACAACTTGCTTCTTCCATCTACTATATAATACTGGTAGGATTTTCGGTGGTTTTTCGATTCCTGTCACCAAACCGCGCGGATTTGTGCCTTCTCCTTCGGTTGCTATGCCAACGTGACCCAGGAAATCGATTCCGCTAGGTCCCGACTTCCAATTTTGTCCACGAACAAAGTTTGAAGAGGTTTGTCTCGCAAATTTGAGCAGAAAACAGTGAACTTTGACCTGAACTTTGACATCGCGGCGAAAGAGATCTGTGATTGGTTCTTCTTCTAAACACTACATTAAACACTACGCGACCGCACCTCAGACGAACCTAGCTGTGTGTTTTATTTCTCTACCCCAGACGAACCTAAAATAATAAGAAGATAGATAGATCTGTTTATCTGTTAATGGAACTCCAAAATATTCCATAGATTTGTTTACTTAATTTTTAAAAGATAAGTTCGAAACATTATCACCTGATAAGTCGCCGTATAACCTTATAGGTTCCAGCGACTAAATATTTTCCCCCGGTTCAACCATAGACATGTACGTCATCATGATCTCCCCTTAATTTGACCGTTATTTTGGCTGTCTTAGTGAAATGGTAAGATATATCTCTATGTTTTTTACATGTAAGTGTTCGGAAAAAATACAGTTATAGCAGCTATGTACAAAAATAAGCAGCATATGCTCTTTTCGCCAAAGTAAAGTCCTTTTTTCTTCTGGTTTCTTATATGTGTCACAGCACACCGCAAGCTTTTAGGCGAATAGCAAGTGAGTGGTATATATATATCATCAATTTTATAGTAGATAACGGTGTAAATTACTTACCATGTTCATGTCCGTTATACGTTTTCCATATTCCATATGTGTCATTTAATTGATGCCATGTATGTGTGTGTTTGTGTACATGACTTTAATTAAGCATGGAAGCATGGATGGATGTGTGCACTCGATTGTGTGTGTGAACCATGTATATATTTTCTGTTGTCAATTACATATGTTATACTATGCGTTTGAATCATTAAGTATTTTAGACGTCATACTTTTTTTCGTATCTTCACGATGGCTTTTTACCCGTTTAAATTTTAATGCTTCCAACTTTCAAAGCGCTGCACGGCTGGGAAGAGATGCGCACTTTTATCACTGTTGTTCATGTAGACGTAATCATGGATTCATGCAAACGTCATACCTGCTGTATTTTATTTTGTTTGTTTGTATAGTCGCGTGCGGTCGCGCAGTCTTTTTGGTCAGTTCCGATTACCTCCCATTGATGCGAAAACCTATATGACTGTTTTTTGTTATTTTTCTCTCTGTTAATTCACCAGTGGCTATGTAACATGTGTTATACCTTATAGGTTCCAGCGACTAAATATTTTCCCCCGGTGCAACCATAGACATGTACGTCATCATGATCTCCCCTTAATTTGACCGTTATTTTGGCTGTCTTAGTGAAATGGTAAGATATATCTCTATGTTTTTTACATGTAAGTGTTCGGAAAAAATACAGTTATAGCAGCTATGTACAAAAATAAGCAGCATATGCTCTTTTCGCCAAAGTAAAGTCCTTTTTTCTTCTGGTTTCTTATATGTGTCACAGCACACCGCAAGCTTTTAGGCGAATAGCAAGTGAGTGGTATATATATATCATCAATTTTATAGTAGGTAACGGTGTAAATTACTTGCCATGTTCATGTCCATTATACGTTTTCCATATTCCATATGTGTCATTTAATTGTGTGTTGCTTGATGCCATGTATGTATGTGTGTGTGTACATGACTTTAAATAAGCATGGATGGATGTGTGCACTCGATTGTGTGTGTGAACCATGTATATATTTTCTGTTGACAATGTTGTCAATTACATATGTTATACTATGCGTTTGAATCATTAAGTATTTTAGACGTCATACTTTTTTTCGTATCTTCACGATGGCTTTTTACCCGTTTAAATTTTAATGCTTCCAACTTTCAAAGCGCTGCACGGCTGGGAAGAGATGCGCACTTTTATCACTGTTGTTCATGTAGACGTAATCATGGATTCATGCAAACGTCATACCTGCTGTATTTTATTTTGTTTGTTTGTATAGTCGCGTGCGGTCGCGCAGTCTTTTTGGTCAGTTCCGATTACCTCCCATTGATGCGAAAACCTATATGACTGTTTTTTGTTATTTTTCTCTCTGTTAATTCACCAGTGGCTATGTAACATGTGTTACAGAATTGCACCGGTGTAAGGGTTAACATTTTATTTTTCACCAAGAGAATATAATTCATTATATGCGGGATAATGTGCGGGGGGGGGGGGGGGGGGGAGGGGTGCAAACAACATTTTCACAAGCACATAACCAACAAAATGACATCGCATGCGCAGCACACAAAGTGCGTAGCACGGGTACCACTAGTTGAATGAATTAGTACATGTCTCTACATCGCAATGTCTGCAGAATACAGACTGTGAAAATGAAATCCAGCAAGACGTAGCCACAGTCTCCAGTCTTTCTCGGTGCGAAGTTTGATTCAAGCGCACAATCCAAAATGGCGACGGGCGGAGCGTCAACACGGAAGGAGGAAGACTTTCGTCACACCTGTGGTCTGTGTATGGAGCCTTACCGAGGGCGTACACCTAAAATCTTGCCGTGTTTTCACACCTTCTGCCTGCCCTGTCTGACCGCTTTGCAGGCTTCTGTTACCATAGCAACTCCGAGTCCGGGAAATCCCCCTGAAGACGATGGCCGGCAACCCGAAGGCGAAGAAGCACAGTCTGAGACGAACACCGATGACAACGAAAAGAAAACGCAAGAGACTCCAGACAGCAAAGAGGAACCTGATGACGTCACATTTTCTTCAAATGACGTCAGCACAAGCAGTCATGACTCGAGAAAAGCTGTATTGCTGTGTCCTATGTGTCGAGCTCCTGTCCCTGTGCCTGAAGGGGGCGTG
>NC_090255.1:29781284-29806284 GCF_037325665.1 Littorina saxatilis | reverse complement strand
GACGTTACCATGACAAGTGCACGCGGAATCATCACGTGACATCTTTGAGTCTTGGTGAACCATCGATTGCAAGGATCGAAAAGAAAAGTGTGTGTCTGGTTCACCAGGACCAGACGTTGTGCTTCCACTGTCAGCAATGTGACGTCAGTATTTGTCTGCACTGCAAGTTGACGTCACACGAGGGTCACGTGACCCTAGACCTGGTCATTGCTGCTGCCCAAGCCAAAAAGGAAGTGACGTCACTGGTGGCATCAGCTCAGGAACAGGTGGGTTTTTAAAGATCTGTTTATGTCCAAAACATTGATGAATACTTCACAACAACAAAATAATCAAATTGATGTATTGTAACGAGTGTGCCTGACGTAAAGGTTAAGTTTTTTAGGCTACTCCATTAAAGGCCCACGTGAGAACACTTAGCCTCACGTACATCTTAGACCTGGTCAGTTATTTACATGGGATAAGACCATCCCTCCATTTGGTCACATACCAAAATTCATCACCCTGAAAGCGTGCTGTTGTGGGTTAGAGTTTCTGGGTGAATAAAATCCACAAAAGGCACCAATCAATTCTTAAAAAAAAAAGAAGAAAAAAAGAATTCCCCTGTGCACAGAGAGCACCAGGCTGTTCGTGTTTGGTAGGTAGAGAGACGGACGCAGTGGTGTGGTGGTAAGACGTCGGCCTCCTAATCGGGAGGTCGTGAGTTCGAATCCCGGTCGCTGCCGCCTGGTGGGTCAAGAGTGGAGATTTTTCCGATCTCACAGGTCAACTTATGTGCAGACCTGCTTAGTGACTTGACCCCCTTCGTGTGTACACGCAAGCACAAGACCAAGTGCACACGGAAAACATCCTGTAATCCATGTCGGAGTTCGGTGGGTTATGGAAACACGAAAATACCCTACTCAACAAAAGCGGAGTGAGCTGACTATGCTCTCAGAGTATAGTGTGGGGAACCCAAATAGGCAAACGAGCTCACACGTAACCAGACAATTCTGGAACGCTGAAGAAGAAGAAGAAGGTAGGTGGAGAGAAGGTCTTATCCCATGAGAAAGCCTGAGCAGAGTGTCAGATGGTGAGACGAACTGTTCTCACGGGAAACACTTGTGAGTGTGCTCTTGGTTTTGAAGATTACATTTTGCTGATGTTCTTATCCATTATATTCCAACCGTTCATATTGTCACAGCTCCAAGTGGTGGAGTCTTCTCTGCGTCGTGTGGAACGTGACGAACGAGAGCTGACACGTCACAAACAGGACGTGACGCAGCAAGTCCACGCCCGCTATGACGTCATCGTGGCCAGTATCCTGCGGTCACGTGACGAGTTGCTGGAAGAAGTGTCGGCAAAGGAAGAGCGGGCCAGGAGTCAGCTACGTGCGCAGAAAACCGCGGCCACCGTTACCATGGAAACGCTGTCGGCTCTGGTCTCGCGCGCTGCACGTGTCAGCGGCAGTGACCCGGATGTGGTGAGGGCGAGGAAGGAGCTGCAGGCGGCGCTGCTCAGCGAGGACAGGCTTGACCAGCACAGACAGCAGGCCGACAGACAGCAGAGCCTGTGGAGCTGGCGCTATGACGTCACTGACGTCTCTCTGGTGCAGCAGGACGTGGTGGGAGCCTGCATGGGGCGGGTGGTGGAAGGGGGTGATGGTGACGTCACCAGGCCCCTGTCTGTCACACAGCTGACCAACAAGTTGGACCGACTGGTCACCAGGCTGGACAGCACTGAGACTGACCTGAAGAAAACTACGTCAGCTCTAACAGATGACGTCACAACACTTAAGAAGACAACTTCGGCACTCGAAGGGAAAGTCGGTAGGTTAACTTGCATCAGTAAATTAATAAATCAGTTCCTTGAAAAGTCAAAATACACTTGTAACATTGTAATAATCGGGATCGTATTGATCATATGAACAGATAAAAACTTCAGCCGAGATTAACGAAGACGAAACTCATAGACATAGTCTTAGTGGTAAATGTGGTCTGACAAACATGAGATGACTGCATAGTTTGTCAAGTTTTCTTAAGGTTTCAATGTTTCAAGGTTTTATTTTCCGTTGGGCCCATCGGGCTTTTAGGCAGTAAGATACATTCGCGGTTACACATTATTTGACATGTATGTCATTGGACTTATGAATAAAAAAAAACAATGAGAAAACAATCTTTTTAACATGGTCTTAAAAGTAGGGAGGGCGGAGGAAGAGTTAATGTGGTTTCAAAATGGAGGTAAACTAGAGGTTTAGGAAAAGAGACGTTTTGAGAAAAGAAAATTCTGACTGACATGGCGGGAGTCTTACAAACAGAAAGTCTATTTCATCTCGCTTTGGTCTGTGCTGATCAGCTGGTACTGCATGCGAGTGAGAGAGATAGAGAGATAGAGAGAGAGAGAGAGAGAGTGTGTGTGTGTGTGTGTGTGTGTGTGTGTGTGTGTGTGTGTGTGTGTGTGTTGTTCCAGAAAATGAACTATTTCTTACTACACTTGTTTTTCAGCAAATGCAGGCCAGGCCATAGTATTCCACGCCAGGGGCATTAACAAGGCAATAAGGGACAAACCAATAGTATTCAAGACTGTGACAGTAAACGAAGGCAGTTGCTATGGCAACACAACAGGAGTGTTCACGACATCTGTACCGGGAACCTACGTCTTCACTGCCACTGTGGAGTCTGCCAATAAAGACATCATTGTATGGGCCAGCATCATGGTGGACGATACTGAACACGCCTCTCTCCGCGGTTCCTTCACAAGCATGGGAAGCAGCAGTGTGTCCGTACAGCTGCGGGTGGGACAGAGGGTGTGGGTGAAGGCATGGAGTGGTGTTTATCAGTACTATAGTGCTGGCATGACTTTTACTGGTGCCCTTGTGACGCCACAACTTGACAGTAAGTGACTCACTGTATGGATACAGATCATGAAGTTGAACGGTTATTTGGACTGTATTAGTGCATATATATGCCTTGATGCACACACACACACACACACACACACACACACACACACACACACACACACACACACACACACACACGCACAATCACGCGCGCATGCTCGTACGCAAACGCAAGCACACAAGCACGCACGCAAACGCACGCAGGCACGTTCTGATTTCTTTCATATATTATTTATTCTTTCTTCTTTTTTTATGCTCGAAACTTAGGAAGATGCACCATTATCTGTAAACATACACGTTTGAGAGAAAAATCTTTGCAGTGATTCTCTCTTTTGTAAATATTGCTAAATGAGTCGCCTAGTAGATGTGATTGTTCATGTTATAAGTTAAAGTGATCATGTGATACAAATTGTATAAAGGCTTGGCTAGTTGTTATTTTAATGACTATCGATACAACTTTTATTCGTTGTTTCATTCTCTTTTTTTCCAATCACTTTTGACTGTTGCACACAGATTTTGTTGCTTCTATTTAAGCAATTATTTATCTTTTCAAAACTTGAACGATTTTTTCCAACAGATGTACCCATTTGAAGAATGTTCTCACATGCTTCAATGAAAGTGTCTTTGTACAACAAAAATGAAGAGGATGGTATTCAAGTCAGACGCATTACACTGCGCTGAAAGGTAGCCGATGTCAAAGCCAAATCTGTATTTTTTGGTTTTTTGTTTGTTTGTTTGCTTAACGCCCAGCCGACCACATCAGGGCCATATCAGGGCGGTGCTGCTTTGACATATAACGTGTGCCACACACAAGACAGAAGTCGCAGCACAGGCTTCATGTCTCACCCAGTCACATTATTCTGACACCGGACCAACCAGTCCTAGCACTAACCCCATAATGCCAGACGCCAGGCGGAGCAGCCACTAGATTGCCAATTTTAAAGTCTTAGATATGATCCGGCCGGGGTTCGAACCCACGACCTCCCGATCACGGGGCGGACGCCTTACCACCAGGCCAACCGTGCCGGTCAGCAAACCGTCAAGGTGTTGAATTATGGTATGTGACAAAGTCAAGTAGAGGGATAGTCTTATCCCATTAGAAAGCCTTGCGAGATCTACGATGGTGAGCTTAAAAGTATGACGAGAAGGAGTGTGCCTTGATTGGGTCTGTGGTATCATTATGGTGCTGTCTGTGTGTCGAAGAACAACATGATACCAAACAGGTTTACACATTTCTTTTGTTCTGCCGTTCATCTTTGGTACTATTTTGTCTGTCGGACCACAGCATTTTAAAGGACCACCAGAAACGTGTATTCTGTATTGTGTCTGCACTATATTGGTACCATTTTGTCTGTCGGACCACAGCATTTTAAAGTACCACCGGAAACGTGTATTGTGTCTGCACTATATTGGTACCATTTTGTCTGTCGGACCACAGCATTTTAAAGTACCACCAGAAACGTGTATTCTGTATTGTGTCTGCACTATATTGTTACTTTTTTGTCTGTCGGGCCACAGCATTTTAAAGTACCACCAGAAACGTGTATTCTGTATTGTGTCTGCACTATATTGGTACCATTTTGTCTGTCGGACCACAGCATTTTAAAGTACCACCAGAAACGTGTATTCTGTATTGTGTCTGCACTATATTGGTACCATTTTGTCTGTCGGACCACAGCATTTTAAAGTACCACCAGAAACGTGTATTCTGTATTGTCACGGTCTGCACTATATTGGTACCATTTTGTCTGTCGGACCACAGCATTTTAAAGGACCACTAGAAACGTGTATTCTGTATTGTGTCTGCACTATATTGGTACCATTTTGTCTGTCGGACCACAGCATTTTAAAGGACCACTAGAAACGTGTATTCTGTATTGTGTCTGCACTATATTGGTACCATTTTGTCTGTCGGACCACAGCATTTTAAAGTACCACCAGAAACGTGTATTCTGTATTGTGTCTGCACTATATTGGTACCATTTTGTCTGTCGGACCACAGCATTTTAAAGGACCACCAGAAACGTGTATTCTGTATTGTGTCAGCACTATATTGGTACCATTTTGTCTGTCGGACCACAGCATTTTAAAGGACCACCAGAAACGTGTATTCTGTATTGTGTCAGCACTATATTGGTACCATTTTGTCTGTCGGACCACAGCATTTTAAAGGACCACCAGAAACGTGTATTCTGTATTGTGTCTACACTATATTGGTACCATTTTGTCTGTCGGACCACAGCATTTTAAAGTACCACCAGAAACGTGTATTCTGTATTGTGTCTACACTATATTGGTACCATTTTGTCTGTCGGACCGCAGCATTTTAAAGGACCACTAGAAACGTGTATTGTGTCTACACTATATTGGTACCATTTTGTCTGTCGGACCACAGCATTTTAAAGTACCACCAGAAACGTGTATTCTGTATTGTCTGCACTATAGTGGTACCATTTTGTTCAGCGGAGTACGTCAATACTAAGCATCACTACATGTGTGTAGGGCCTATTTCTACTGTCCCCTTGTCACTGCCAGTACTACATTTATTTTGTCTGTCTGTCTCATGCAATACAAAATACTTTTACCACGAAAAATGGTTGTATTCTGTTGTATCCGGTGTCTTCGGTACTATATATGAAAAAAGCGTTGCAGATTACATATACCAACAAAAATGTTCATCTTTGTGCTACCTTAATATGTCCTCTATGCCATATTATGCACACACACTGGCAAAACACATGTATGTACCACAAAAATGTTCATCTTCTGATCTGTTGAACTCTTGGTCTTCTGTGCCATACTATATGCACAAAGCAACAAGATGACCGTGGCACAGTAGTGATATATATGTTATTCGCACACACCGACTGTCGGCTTCATTGTGACATTGGTTGGGGTTAGGTCGTGAAATATATCACGATAATATGTTGGAACTTACCTTTTTTGATTTGTTTTAGTTGTGTTTTAATTAACCATTCTCAAGGACTGAAGATAATGAAACTTACATTATAACATATATCATTTCTTTTGTACCGGATTTAGAGAAACCTTTTGTATAAGCCTCCCGTAGTTCTATTGTTGCTCGTTATGTCAATTCTGATATGATTATGAGGAAGTCTGTGTTTGTCTTGGAACATTAAAATTAAAGATATGGTCATGGCGGGCGGGCGTGCGTGCATGTGTGTGTTTTCTGTGCGTATGTGTTTGTGTATGTGCGTGCGTGCGTGTGTGTGTGTGTGTGCGTGCGTGTGTGTGTGCGTGCGTGCGTGTGTTTGTGTGTGTGTGTGCATGTATGTGTGTGTGTGTGTGTGTGTGTGTGTGTGTGAGTGTGTGTGCGTATGTGTTTGTGTATGTGCGTACGTGTGTGTGTGTGTGTGTGTGTGTGTGTGTGTGTGTGTGTGTGTGTGTGTGTGTGTGTGTGTATTTAAATAAGGAAGACTCAAAAGCAAGCAGAGAAACAAGTTGTTTCGAGTAAATACATATGGACATGATAAATAAATAAATCGTTTAATAAATATGTATACATCAATAGCAATTAATCCAGAATAAATAAATAACACAATATTTAAATAGACAAGTACAATTATTCATCATCAATACTGTTCATAAACATACAGAATACATAACTATCTACACGAATTCATGCAACAAATGAATACAAACTGATGTAGCAAAAAAGACATACCTTACATCTATGAACATAAGTTATAACCAAGCACGCCAGCGCTAACACACACACACACACACACACACACACAACTGAACATACACACACACACACACACAAACACACTGACACACGTACAGAGAGAGAGAGAGAGAGAGAGAGAGAGAGAGAGAGAGAGAGAGAGAGAGAGAGAGAGAGAGAGAGAGAGGCAATACAGACAAACAGACTCACACAGAACAGCAAACTTGTTCAGCACTGTTTAACCCTGACATTGCGCCACACATAAAGTCGCTGAACGCAAACACACAACGACATGCACATACACACACGGTATAGAGCTCAATTTAACAGGCAAGTTTCGTTTCTGACAAATTCTTCTTTCTCTTTACCTCCTGACGCAAGCAGTAAAGGCTTCACCCTGCAGTAGGCAGCGAAATAGCGCGGTAACATGTTTGTCACTGCTCTCACTTCGCTATACAGGCCACCACACTACAGTGACACACTGACACACATGAGAATATTATCAATACGGAGCGAGTTTTCGCGAGGAACAGGGTTGAGCTACGGTAGGGTCACTGCGCATGTCTGGGTTTTTTCTTCGCGGAAACGCTGTTGGGTTGTGTCCAGTCGCGTCCCTTGCAACAAGATGGCGACAAGCGCGTTACGGATTTACTGTTGTGGAGAGTTGATGGACGACGATGATGAACAAGCAGTACTGTTTTATTATTGATGTGAATGTAATGCCAAAACATCGAACTATCGATTCGAACGTCAATGAAGAAGTGAGCGTGAAAATCGAGCGCAAAACAGCCGGGTAAAAGTTCAGGGCGCTAAAGTACATTTGAGCCGAAATCGCACCCAAACTCCTGTTGACCTCATTTCTTCCCAAAATAAACATCACTGCTAAAATAAAATGCATTAAAACCAAGACAGTATCCAACCCAGTATCCTTAATTTTTGAAAGACTAAGTGATTTACAACAAATGTCTTCTCACAATCCGTAACTTTGTCAAAAAATATTTGCAGAAGTTTCTCACCTCGCCTTGGCAGCCATCTTGGAACTGGAGAGACCCTACGCAGGAAGCAAGGTTGAAAGTTGGTTAACCGGTGACGTCACTCCAGTCGTACCGGACCGAGTTTTTGCGACCTCCGGTTCGACTCGAGTCACCTTAGTTGACGCTAAAACTCGCTCATAGTGTTCTATTCATACACCGAGTGTGTTAGACTGAATGCAAGCAGAGGGGTGTTTTAGCTCTCGATGTGTTGAGTGTTTTACTTGTCGGTGTCTCTGCATTCACACACACGCCTTCGTTTGTTCAGTGCAACTCAAGTAAGCTTGCTTCTACCAGTACCAGTGAAAGAATGAGTACATTTCTCTACAGCGCAATGTCTGCAGAATACCGACCGTGAAAATGAAATCCAGCAAGACATAGCCATAGTCTTCAGTCTTTCTCGGTGTGAACTTGATTCAAGCGCACAATCCAAAATGGCGACGGGCGGAGCGTCAACAAGGAAGGATGAAGACTTTCGTCACACCTGTGGTCTGTGTATGGAGCCTTACCGAGGGCGTACACCTAAAATCTTGCCGTGTTTTCACACATTTTGCCTGCCCTGTCTGACCACACTAGAGGCTTCTGTTACCATAGCAACTCCGGGAAATCCCCCTGAAGACGATGGCCGGCAACCCGAAGGTGAAGAACAACAGTCTGAGACGAACAGAGATGACAACGAAAAGAAAACGCCCGAGACTCCCGACAGCAAAGAGGAGTCTGATGACGTCACATTTTCTTCAAATGACGTCAGCACAAGCGGTCAAGAGCCGAGAAAAGCTGTATTGCTGTGTCCTATGTGTCGAGCTCCTGTCCCTGTGCCTGAAGGGGGCGTGGCACATTTACAGGTGAGGAATGCTTTTATTCTTGATATGTGTTTCCCTGGAACATGTTTACCTTGAGACTATTGGCTGCAGACACACTACACGGCAGAGTAGCTTAACATTTCAAAACCTTTCCAGATTTTTACTTGAGCATCCGTCTCTACTTTCAGTTTACACAATCGTTTGTCTTAACCTCAGTGTGTTTAACCTCAGTTTTCAAAGTTCAAACGAACTCACCTTTAAGCGATCTATAAGCAAACACTTTCCTCCCCCGCCCCCCCCTCACCCCCTTCCCCTCTTATCAGTTCTGTCTGTTTTAATTTAAGATACATTATCCTCTCTCTGTGTATCTGTCTCTTTGTCTCTCGACCTCTTACACACAAACATAAACACACACACACACACACACACACACACACACACACACACACACACTCAGTGACTCACACACAAACACACACAGAAGTCAAGTCAGGATGAACAGGAGAACCAACTTACCTTTTGTCCATGTTTATTGCAGAGCAACTTTTACGTGGACCACGAGAAGAGTGTTGACGAAGCCCCGCCCCCTGTTCTCTGTGACATGTGTGATGAAGGCAACCAGCAACACGCTGCGCATGTCTGTCACCAATGCTCACTGCGCATGTGCCGTGAGTGTCGACGTTGCCATGACAAATGCACGCGTAATCATCACGTGACATCTTTGAGTCTTGGTGAACCATCGATTGCAAGGATCGAAAAGAAAGGTGTTTGTCTGGTTCACCTGGACCAGACCTTGTGTTTCCACTGTCAGCAATGTGACGTTAGTATCTGCCTGCACTGCAAGTTAACGTCACACGAAGGTCACGCAACCTTAGACCTGGCCATTGCTGCTGCGCAAGCCAGGAAGGAAGTGACGTCACTGGTTACATCAGCCCAGGAACAGGTGTGTTATTGTAGTTGGTTCGTTTTTTCTTCACCCTTCAAGTTCGTTAACTGCAAAAAAAGTTGAAAATCTTGAGCCGTTTTGCGATGACTATTTTTCTGACGCAGAACGTATAGTATTTCCTCCATTTGATACCAATTAGTTCAATAGTTCAAAACAAGTTATGCAAGTGACCATCCCGTTTTCCCGGCATTCTTGTCAAAGCCAACCGAATTTCAAAGAAAAGAAGCACAGTGTTGACTTCTGATGACAGCGAAATTTACAACTTTGTTTTTCAAATTCATTACTCGATTACAATCCAAGTCGGTGGGGTCAGAGACATACATACTATCTATGTCTCTGGTGGGGTGTAAAACATTGTGAATGAATTAAATAATGTTGAGTTATTTTGCTAATATTCTAATCCTATGATGATCCTGCGGTGATTGTCACAGCTCCAAGTGATGGAGTCTTCCCTGCTTCGCGTGGAGTGTGACGAACAAAAACTGACACGTCACAAACAGGACGTGACGCAGCAAATCCACGCCCGCTATGACGTCATCATGGCCAGTATCCAGCGGTCACGTGACGAGCTGCTGGACGAGGTGTCGGCGAAGGAAGAGCGGCCCAGGAGTCAGCTACGCGCGCAAAAAACCGCGGCCACCGTTACCAAGGAAACGCTGTCGGCTCTGGTGTCGCGTGCTGCACGTGTCAGCGACAGTGACCCGGATGTGGTGAGGGTGAGGAAGGAGCTGCAGGCGGCGCTGCTCAGCGAGGACAGGCTTGACCAGCACAGACAGCAGGCCGACAGACAGCAGTGCATGTGGAGCTGGCGCTATGACGTCACTGACGTCTCCCTTGTGCAGCAGGACGTGGTGGGGGCCTGCATGGGGCGGGTGGTGGAGGGGGGTGATGATGACGTCACCAGGCCCCTGTCCGTCACACAGCTGGCCGACAAGCTGGACCGACTGGTCACCAGGCTGGAAAGCACTGAGGCTGACGTCACGACATTGAAGAACAATGAGGCTCACCTGGAAAAAAATGTGACAGCGTTGTCTGGGGATTTCACAGCGTTAAAGAACAGAGAGATTGATATGAAGACAGATTCGTCAGCGTTGTCATATGAGGTTACGGCGTTAAAGAAAACTACGACAGCACTAGAAGATGACGTCACAGCAATAAAAACGACGACTTCAGCACTGGAAGGAAAAGTCGGTAGGTTAACACTTTAAAATGTGTGACTTGTTTACATGTATGTACTTGTATTAGCTACAAGTCAGATTTCACCTTGTATAGTTTTGCTTTCTAGGAGAGACAGCAGTTCAGCAAACAGATACACAATTTTAATTATTTGAGTGCCCTATGTGTGTGTGTGTGTGTGTGTGTGTGTGTGTGTGAATGTGTGTGTGTGCGTGCGTGCGTGCGTGTGTGTGTGTGTGTGTGTGTGTGTGCGTGTGTGCATGCGTGCGTGTGTGCGTGCGTGTGTGTGTGTGTGTGTGTGTGTGTGTGTGTGTGTGTGTGTGTGTGTGAGTAAGCCAATTTGTAAGTACCTTTGTGTACGTATGTGTCTTTATTTGCCTTAATGTTTTTGTGTCTCTGTGTAACCGGCTCTCTGTATCTACCTGTGCGTTAAAGCGTCACTCTCTCCGTCTGTGTCTATGTCTATCGGTATGCCATGTTATGTTCGACCCCTTAAATCCAGTTTCAGTGTATGATGTTCCAGGAAAGTATATTTATAATTCTTACTATATCTGATTTTCAGCAATGGTAGGCAAGACCACAGTATTCAACGCCATGTTCATGGACGAGGCAAAGACAAAAGGTGACGAACCAATAGTCTTCAGCAGTGTGAAAGTAAACGAAGGCGGTTGCTATGACGACACAACAGGTGTGTTCACGACGTCTGTACCGGGAACCTATGTCTTCACTGCCACTGTGCATGCTGGGAAGAAAGACAGCTCTGTGCTTGCCTACATCATGGTGGACGATAACATTTACGCCTATCTCCACGGTTCCTACACAAGCAATGGAAGCAGCAGTGTGTCCGTACAGCTGGGGGTGGGACAGAGGGTGTGGGTGAAGGCAAGAGGTGATGGTGATGGGTACTATAGTCCTTGCATGGGTTTTACTGGTGCCCTTGTGACGCCACAATTTGACAGTAAATAATTCAACAGTGCATGTTACTCGTATCTGTTAAAAAGGTGAAACGTTTATTTTGATTTTTTGTGTGCATTTGTCTTGGTGCTTATCGATAGATACACACGCACACACACACACACCATGCACACACACACACACACACCGTGCACACACACACACACACACACCATGCACACACACACACACACACACACCGTGCACACACACACACACACACACACACACACACACACACGTGCGCGCGCAAAAAGTATCAAACAGTCTTCTTTATGTTCATTTGAATAAATATATACTTATTCTCTCTCCGGTTTTAAATAATTTCCCTTTTTTCTTGTGCTTAAAATAATGGTTTCCTCGAAGTGAAACAAATATATCGATTCATCGTGTTATTTTGAAGTTATGTGAGATTGGGGTTTTTTACGATGATTCGTGATGACCTTTTCACTGGTCCAAATTAAGCGCCCAGGCTCTTGATATACCCCCGTTGTGATTTGTTTTCGTGATTTATTGTGTGCTGGATGTCTATCAAAGCTAATTAGCTCTTATAAGGCCTCAAGGTTAACTGAAGAGAGAACAACTACCAAGCACAAAATAGAACTTCTTCGCAAGAAAACCAGCTAGTTATCAGCATGATATTAAAGTGATCCACCGCTTCTTCCCGCATCTCCGCCAATCAGATAAGGCAATTGCTTACGCTTGGTATTCTCATTCTATTTAGTCTGTCGGAGGACACCCTCACAAAGGAGTAGGCACACAAGCACAAACACACAGATCTATAGAAAGAGAGACAGACACACAAACTGACTAGAACAGAGTAGCAAACTTTATCTGCTCTGTTTCACCCTGACACTGAGCTACACATAAAGTCACCAGGGCCCGTATGCATGAACTGGAAGTCAGAAACACTGGAAGGAGAGGCCTCTTTTTGAAGTGGGAACTCCCGAAGTTAACTTCCTGACTGTTCACTATGCATGAACTGACTTGAACGCCGAAGTAGTGACATCGAGAGTATTAAGGTCAAGGTCGCGGAAATTGGGGGAATCCCTAGTAATACGCATGCGCATGTTTCTGCAAACACACACACCGTGCGCACACACACACCGTGACACACCGTGACACACCGTGCACACACACAAACACACATACACACACGCGCGTGCACACACACACACACACCGTGCACACACACACACACACACACACACACACACACACACACACACACACACACACACACTCAGTGACACACGCATACACAGGCGCGTACATTTGAAAGTCAAGACATGATTCAAAGCATAGGCAGGTTTTTTTTGGCAAATAACACTAAATAACACAGAGGCACTGAAAAACCAGTCGTTGCAGCCTGAATGCAATTGCGGGGGCCTAAAAAGAAAAAGATTAATACAAATATAACAAGAAGAGCAAACACTCGATCGAGTCACTTTCGCAGTTCTGAATATTATATGAGGCATCAGATGGACAGGAAGAAATTGCTATTCACAACACAATGAGTCACGTTCACATAAAATTTGAGCCCGGTCACTTTTATAGTTTCCGAGAAAAGCCGAACAGAAAAGGCTAGTTATCTCCCTTGTTTTTCTGATAACGTTCGTAAAAGGCTACAGATGTAAATACTTTGATGTAAAGAATAATCCTACAAAGTTTCAATCACATCCGATGAACTTTGTCAAAGATATAAAATGTCTAATTTTTCCTTTGACGCTGACCTGTGACCTTGAAAAGGTCAAAGGTCAACGAAACCATCGTTAAAGTGTAGAGGTCATTGGAGGTCACGACTAAACAAAATATGAGCCCGATCGCTTTGATAGTTTCCGAGAAAAGTCCAACGTTAAGGTGGTGTCTACGGACGGCCGACGGCCGGCCGGCCGGACAGACTAACACTGACCGATTACATAGAGTCACATTTTCTCAAGTGACTCAAAAATATAGTGAGAAAAAAAATGTTGCCCCAGGCGGCACTTGAACCCAGAGCGTCAGAACGAAAGTCCGACACCCTAACCACTGCACTATGTTACTCGTCTAGAAAAGGCATGATGAAAACATGTGTTATGAGTTATTCAGTCGTGATAGTTTGAAAGCTCGCCACTTTCGCCGAATGACTCGAGCACGTTTATTTCGGTCAGTAACAGATGGAACTGTCGGTTTTGAGCCATTCTGTTTCAAGCATTTCACTTGAATTAAACAAGAATGTCACAGTTCGTGTCTATGGTGCAAGGTAGGCGACCGTCTCATTGTAGCCAAGTTACGACAGTTGCTCGATTGACGCATTTCACGTCTTCGATATTGTGTCTGAGCTCATTTCCCAATGAGTTGCCTTAAAAACAGGAATGTCCTTGGAGGTTTCTTTTGGATGGGTAAGGACCCTTAAGAAGCGATATCGTCGTATAATGATGTCAAGTGAGAGACCCTGGAAATTAACATTGAAAGTGGGAACTTCGGAAGCAAAGTTGCCAGCTACTCGGTATGCACGAGCTAAATTGAAGTAGTGGCTTCGAGAGTTCTGAGGTCAAGGTCGAGGAAATTGGGGGAATCCCAATTAGTGCGCATGCGTTTGTAAACGCCGGGTAGGGTTGATGACCAGAGGAAAAAAATCTCATCGCGAGTTCGTAAATGGGCGAACGTTGATCGCGCTGTAGCTTCTATCTATCTATATATATATATATATATATATATACGACTTGTGTGTGTGGGTATGTGTGTGTGTGTGTGTGTGTGTGTGTGTGTGTGTGTGTGTGTGTGTGTGTTCGCGATGCACGGCCAAAGTTCTCGATCATACCGATGGATCTGTTTCAAATTTGGTGGGCATATTCAGGTAGACCCCGGACACAACCTGGTCGATGAGAATTTTCAACACGTGCTCTCAGCGCGCAGCGCTAAACCGATTTTGATTTTTCTGTTCATCTTCCCAGATCCATTCCCAGTAACTCTTCCTTATCTTCTCCAGTGTTTTGCGTTTATCTCCCTTCCTTCGTGTGGCGTCAATCCATATTCCCGTTACTATTTTTAGAAGATCACTGTCCACAACGCTCAATCCATATTCCCGTTACTTTTTTTGGAAGGTCACTGTCCACAACGGTATTATTCTTCCTTATCTTCTCCAGTGTTTTGCGCGTTTATCTCCCTTCCTTCGTGCGGTGCGCCGGCGAAGCCTGCGTACACCCGGCAAAGCAGGTCCCCGGCAAAGCCGGGTATTCGGCTCTATTTCTTCCCGGCGAAGCCGTACCCGGCGAAGCGGGTATTCATCTAGTTTACTATAGTTGTTGTTTCTGCCTGGTTGAAAGAAAAGGATCGGTTCAAAGCTGTGATGATTGTCTTGAAACTGAATGATTGTCTATAATTATGATTTTGTTGACCAGAATGTTGGGGAGAATAAAACATTTTTTGTTTGTGTGGTAGCGAAGTCGGTTATGTTAAACCTCTTCTTTTTTTAATGATTGTGTATCGGTAAAACTGTTTTGGACAAAATAGGTTGGTTAGAGCGAACGTTTGTGTTACTGGTAAATTTGAAAAGGCAGAAATCAATGTTTGGGGAATCAAGATATAAGGTGTAGTGAAAAGAAGATAAGTTCAGTGACTTTCATTTTTATTGGGAAAATGTGTGTCCGAATTTTTACAAAAGGTAAATTGTTGTACTTTGGTATTCGTAAATTATGTTTGTCCTCGTTAATTGTGAACAGGATGTATGTTTATATAAAGTTGAAAGTCAAGATTGGATTTGTTTAGCCTACGCGCGTGTGTGCATGTGTGTCAGACATAGACATAGACACAGAACACTGTATTATCGCAATTACGAAAAACTCGGGTGTGGTGAATCATAATAAACAACATAAAACGTAAGAACATAAATAAAATATCGAGGCGCAAATAGTCAGCTCATAATAGTGTGTTGTTGGGGGATGGGGGAGGGTGCACACACACACACACACACACACACACACACACACACCGTCGAACACACACACACACACACACACGCACGCACACACACACACACACACACACACGCACGCACGCACGCACGCACGCAAACAAACGCACAATTATACCCGCACGCACGCACAGGCAGGCAGGCACTCGCAAAAATACATACTGTAGTCAAGTGGCGTATCCAGTCTTTTGTGTAATTATCTCCTGCCCGACTCAGTTGCCTCCCCTGTCTATTATCTTCCCCTGACCCAAGTTGTCTCTCCCGCAAGGATTATTGTGTGTTTACTATCGTAGGGAAGACTCTTGACCGGATTCCTTTCTAACCTCTTATCCCAGATTTAGGTGGTCGTTATGTAATGTGCTGCCAGCCTGTCTGGGTAATCGTTGGACTCGGCGTTTTGTCAAGTGGGTGTCATTTCTTTTGACAGGGTGGCTTGGCCGGAGGTTTTAGTCTCTTACCCCTCTCCCCCTTCTTTGTAACTGGTTGTAATATAATGAGCCTTATCCGGTGTGCGTAATATTTCCGGTGTGTGACACCTCTGTAACGATTTCTGCCTCTTTAACGATCCCCTTTCATTGGGCAGGCATTTTAAGTAGAACGCCCCCCGTTGTCTGACACCGGGTACCCTTTCCTATTGGCTATTGGGAATCGGAAGTGGCCAGCCTTTAAAAGACTGAGCATTTAGGCTAGAGGAGAGAACGCGATTTGGGATACTGAGCTGTGTGCTGCTCATATGTGTCGGTTGACGTGAACGGTCGACTTGTGGTTGTAACTGAATTCCGAGGCTTGTTTCTTTGTGTTTCCTTTACGTGTGCTCAAACCCCTACAATTGATGAACGGGAATTATGGTTGACACATATATTTTGGGTAATGAACTCGTATCATGAGTTATCTTTCTTATTCTTGTCGTTATTATTCAACTCGATGAAGATGTGTCTCTATGGCGATGAACATACTTAATAATAACAATTATTTTGCAGTTGCGGTTCATGCAGTTGGTTAATTTATGTAGAGCATTTTCCAATGCAAGGCTTAGGCCTAAGGGAAGATGTTGGTTACTTCCCTTGACATTAGCTGTTGTGGAGTTGTTTAACTCACTGTGGATTCTCTTTCAGAGAATGCTGTGTCTGCAGGATTTTGGCTGTATTGTTTAGGTTTATTGTGGAATGTATGTATGGTTAGGATGCATTGGTATGAATGGTGCGTTTTACTTGTTATGCCATGTACTTATATTATGTTTTCTTTTCTTTTCATGTGTCATCAGACACTGCTTTCTGGTGTTAACTTTCTGGTGTTTGCTTCTGGTGTACGTTAAGTAAAAGTCACGTTATTGCAACCTCTGTCTTGGCGTCTCATTTATGCTTCCTGGCCTATCCTCCCCCTTCCACTCCACCCTATCACATCTGGCGCTGCGAGCAGGGTTCAGGAAGTAGAGACGCCGTAGTTTAACACCAGAAAGCAGGGAAAGCAGTGTAGGACTAGGAGGTACTCGGCGTATCCAAGATGGCGGTCGACGGGGTTCCTAGACCCCAGTGGCAGATGTTCTCCCCTCCCAGGCTCCCCCTCTTCACTAGCAGCAAAGATGGGTGTCTGCTAGACGACTACGTCACAGAGGCTCGTCGCATCATTGCCCACTTCAACCTGGAGGCGCTGGGCGGCGAGGCTGCTGAATGGCTGATCCAGTCACTTGCTGGGCCTGCCAAGAAGGAGATCAACCTGCACCCCCCTCAGGCGACTGCCACTGCCAACTTAGTCTTGACCATCCTGCAGGACACGTTTGGGGACCACGCCAGCATTTCCACTCTACTAGCGTCGTTCTACAGCATCTCCCAGAGTCAAGAGGAGGGCATTCTCTCATATGCCCACAGGTTGCAGGCTCTGCAGGTGAAGACGAATGCTGTTGTTGCCGGTACGGTTTCCGATGCTGCACTTCGTGATCGATTCATGCACGGACTGTTCTTGCCTGCAATGAGACGGGACCTCATGCGCTTTGCGAGAGGGCGTGAGGCTGTCACTTTTGCGGCAGTCCGTGCAGAAGCTCTCAGGTGGATGAGAGATGATTTCGAGGTGGTGACGAAGCAACAACATCAAGCAACAGAGAGCAGCACTAAGGTACGCAGCCTGCAATTACAAGTCAGCAAACTCGCCATCAAGTCAGCAGAGCTTCGAGCTGCCTTGCACCAACGCCCGCCGGATGCCTCTCGTCAACAGCAACCGTCCGCGAAGCCACGTTGTTGGCTTTGCAACCGCCACGGGCATCTACAGAGCAGGTGCCCTACCAAGCGGCATGGAGGTGAACAACCGCTGTCATGGAGACAGCCCAGTGAGCTACGTGTGGACCAGCAGTCAACATCCATCAAGCAACCGCCCCGCGAGCAGAGCAGTCAGACAGAGGAGGTTGTGACTGCTCAGGAACAGCTGACGGCGAAGCACGAGGCCTCCATTGACAGATTAGAGACCCGACTGAAGAAGGAACTGGAGGCCAAGCAACAGTTACAGGATGAACGCTTCCAGAAGGATTTAGAAATACGCCAACTTAGAGAGCGGTTAGTCTTCAAGTGTGAAGAGGTGTCGATTGAGCGGAAAGCAGCAGGACACATTCGCAGAGACCTGGAAGCGTTGTTGCGACATCAGCTCACAGAGAAAGAGCATCGGCTTGCGACAGCCCCAGCCCCCGTAGAGCCTCACGACGCTGACCCGATAACATTGTGGGATTCTGTGCTCAATTTGTCCTGCCCCTTTACTCTAAGTCCCAGCTAAACCACCCCCTCGTAAAATTATGAAAACTCTTCAGGCACACATGTGGCGTAACCATGCCTTGCTTGCTTGTTAGCTATTGTGCTCAGCTAGGAGACTGTGTGTACACTATGATTATTGATTGCCTGTTGTATTGTGTCTTGTATGAATGGGTTGGGTGACTGTGAGTGTCATCCGTGACTGTTTCTGATTTTATTTGTTGTTTCACTTGGGTGAACTTGTGTTTGATTTATAGATGTCATTTTCAGCTATTCCCGAGGCGCTGTACCTGCGAGGACGCAGTTGGTATAGAGCTGGGGGGGATGTAGTCAAGTGGCGTATCCAGTCTTTTTGTGTAATTATCTCCTGCCCGACTCAGTTGCCTCCCCTGTCTATTATCTTCCCCTGACCCAAGTTGTCTCTCCCGCAAGGATTATTGTGTGTTTACTATCGTAGGGAAGACTCTTGACCGAATTCCTTTCTAACCTCTTATCCCAGATTTAGGTGGTCGTTATGTAATGTGCTGCCAGCCTGTCTGGGTAATCGTTGGACTCGGCGTTTTGTCAAGTGGGTGTCATTTCTTTTGACAGGGTGGCTTGGCCGGAGGTTTTAGTCTCTTACCCCTCTCCCCCTTCTTTGTAACTGCTTGTAATCTAATGAGCCTTATCCGGTGTGCATAATATTTCCGGTGTGTGACACCCCTGTAACGATTTCTGCCTCTTTAACGATCCCCTTTCATTGGGCAGGCATTTTAAGTAGAACGCCCCCCGTTGTCTGACACCGGGTACCCTTTCCTATTGGCTATTGGGAATCGGAAGTGGCCAGCCTTTAAAAGACTGAGCATTTAGGCTAGAGGAGAGAACGCGATTTGGGATACTGAGCTGTGTGCTGCTCATATGTGTCGGTTGACGTGAACGGTCGACTTGTGGTTGTAACTGAATTCCGAGGCTTGTTTCTTTGTGTTTCCTTTACGTGTGCTCACTGAGGAGAATCTGTAAGTAACTAAATGCTTTATTCATTCCTTATGCTGTATTCTTTCCTTATGCTCTATTCTTATGTTTCATTTGATGCTATGATGTTTGCATATATGTACATTTTGACGCCATTTTGATCTATCAGAGAGATGTGTTTTCTAGATCAGTTTCTAATCACTTTCATGATTTGACGCTGAAATTGAGCGTTGGTAACTTCTAATGTTTGATGACCAGTTGTTTTAGAGTCTTGTGAGTTGAGGACTCGTGAGGGAATCAAGTAAGGCAGACTCGTTCTCATTTTCCCGCCAGTTCAATGGGCTTTGTTTGGGGAAAACACATATACACATTTTGTACTAGCATTCCACTGGGCTAAATAATGTCTAGCACATAAAACTCGCGCGTGTATCGTAACCCATGTGTATCGTTGCCATTTTTCCCCATTTTATCACATATTATTTCTGGAGATCAGTAAAGTCTGAGTAGTAGTCGGTTAAAAGCCCAAAGTTAAGCCCTCAGTGCCATTGGCCCGTAAAGCTACCTATTTACGATTTAGGCGCAGAAACCCCTACAATTGATGAACGGGAATTATGGTTGACACATATATTTTGGGTAATGAACT
Organism: Littorina saxatilis; assembly: GCF_037325665.1. Taxonomy (NCBI): domain Eukaryota; kingdom Metazoa; phylum Mollusca; class Gastropoda; order Littorinimorpha; family Littorinidae; genus Littorina; species Littorina saxatilis. Next base: position 29,786,524 of record NC_090255.1, on the reverse strand, counting down.
CGTATCATGAGTTATCTTTCTTATTCTTGTCGTTATTATTCAACTCGATGAAGATGTGTCTCTATGGCGATGAACATACTTAATAATAACAATTATTTTGCAGTTGCGGTTCATGCAGTTGGTTAATTTATGTAGAGCATTTTCCAATGCAAGGCTTAGGCCTAAGGGAAGATGTTGGTTACTTCCCTTGACATTAGCTGTTGTGGAGTTGTTTAACTCACTGTGGATTCTCTTTCAGAGAATGCTGTGTCTGCAGGATTTTGGCTGTATTGTTTAGGTTTATTGTGGAATGTATGTATGGTTAGGATGCATTGGTATGAATGGTGCGTTTTACTTGTTATGCCATGTACTTATATTATGTTTTCTTTTCTTTTCATGTGTCATCAGACACTGCTTTCTGGTGTTTACTTTCTGGTGTTTGCTTCTGGTGTACGTTAAGTAAAAGTCACGTTATCGCAACCTCTGTCTTGGCGTCTCATTTATGCTTCCTGGCCTATTCCCTCCCCTTCCACTCCACCCCATCACAATACTAACACATACACACACACGCACGCACACACACACACACACACACACACACACACACACATACCCCTCCCCCCCACACACGCGCACATGTGCGCGCATGCACGCAAACAAACGAATGAATAAACAGACGCACAACTACACAGGCACGCACGCACGCACACACACACACACACACACACACATACATACATACACTCACACACACACACACACACACACACACACACACACACACACACACACACACTCACACGACGCCCATTTACATAGATCACCCCCTCGTATAAGCGTGGATGAAAGAGTAGTGGCCAGTGACCCAGAACGAACAAAAGTTAAAGCTGGCTGGTTTGTATTCAGGGAAAATTGCACGAAATGCACGCACGAGATATGACTTTTTCTTCTGTTTTCTCTGTTTAATACTTTCATTTGCGTTAGCTCGGTTTGATATGAAAAACCGAAGAAAAGCCCTGCCCTTTTGCACTGAGAAACTTTGGAAGTAGCGTTTGTACTCCTGGGTTTCGCTGTACTACAATTACCCTCACTTACTTCCTGGTGTGCTTAAAAAGTAAGCTCTTTTTCCGTCCCATGCATGCGAAAGTGAAGATGTACTTAACTTCCAAGGTCGCTCAAAACTTTGGAACTAGTCGCAAACTACCCTCAGTTACTTCCTTGCTTTACTTCGAAGTAAGCCCTTCTCCCGGCCCATGCATACGAAAGTGAGGCAAGTACTTCCGATGTCACTCAAAACTTCGGGAGTTGTCGCGTACTTCCCCCGTAAGCATACGGGTCCAGATGTAAACGCACAACGACGTACACACCGACACGACGTAGCGCTCCAATAAACAAGCAAGTTTCGTTTCTGAAAAATTCTACTTTCTCTTTATTACCTCCTGACGTAAGCAGTAAAGCGCTTCACTCTGCAGTAGGTAGCGCAGTGGCATGTTTGTCACTGCTCTCACTTCGCTATACAGGCCACCACACTACAGCGACACACTGACACACATGAGGATATTATCGAGTGTTCTATTCATACACCGAGTGTGCAAGCAGAGGGGTGTTTTAACTCTCGGTGTGTTGAGTGTTTTACTTGTCGGTGTCTCTGCATTCACACACACCGTGCAGTTGGTTTGTTCAGTGCAACTCAAGTAACCTTGCTTCTACCAGTGAAAGAATGAGTACATGTCTCTACAGCGCAATGTCTGCAGAATACCGACTGTAAAAATGAAATCCAGCAAGACATAGTCATAGTCTTCGGTCTTTCTCGGTGTGAAGTTTGATTCAAGCTCATAATCCAAAATGGCGACGGGAGGAGCGTCAACAAGGAAGGAGGAAGACTTTCGTCACACCTGTGGTCTGTGTATGGAGCCTTACCGAGGGCGTACACCTAAAATCTTGCCGTGTTTTCACACCTTCTGCCTGCCCTGTCTGACCACACTAGAGGCTTCTGTTACCATAGCAACTCAGGGAAATCCCCCTGAAGACGAAGGCCGGCAACCCGAAGGTGAAGAACAACAGTCTGAGACGAACAGAGATGACAACGAAAAGAAAACGCCCGAGACTCCCGACAGCAAAGAGGAGTCTGATGACGTCACATTTTCTTCAAATGACGTCAGCACAAGCGGTCAAGAGCCGAGAAAAGCTGTATTGCTGTGTCCTATGTGTCGAGCTCCTGTCCCTGTGCCTGAAGGGGGCGTGGCACATTTACAGGTGAGGAATGCTTTTATTCTTGATATGTGTTTCCCTGGAACATGTTTACCTTGAGACTATTGGCTGCAGACACACTACACGGCAGAGTAGCTTAACATTTCAAAACCTTTCCAGATTTTTACTTGTGAGAGCATCCGTCTCTACTTTCAGTTTACACAATCGTTTGTCTTAACCTCAGTGTGTTTAACCTCATTTTTCAAAGTTCAAACGAACTCACCTTTAAGCGATCTATAAGCAAACACTTTCCTCTCCCCCCCCCCCCCCCCCCCCCCTTCCCCTCTTATCAGTTCTGTCTGTTTTAATTTAAGATACATTATCCTCTCTCTGTGTATCTGTCTCTGTGTCTCTCGACCTCTTGCACACACACACACACACACACACACACACACACACACACATACACACACACACACACACACACACTCAGTGACTCACACACAAACACACACACACACACACAGAAGTCAAGTCAGGATGAACAGGAGAACCAACTTACCTTTTGTCCATGTTTATTGCAGAGCAACTTTTACGTGGACCACGAGAAGAGTGTTGACGAAGCCCCGCCCCCTGTTCTCTGTGACATGTGTGATGAGGGAAACCAGCAACACGCTGCGCATGTCTGTCACCAATGCTCACTGCGCATGTGCCGTGAGTGTCGACGTTGCCATGACAAGTGCACGCGTAATCATCACGTGACATCTTTGAGTCTTGGTGAACCATCGATTGCAAGGATCGAAAAGAAAGGTGTTTGTCTGGTTCACCAGGACCAGACCTTGTGTTTCCACTGTCAGCAATGTGACGTTAGTATCTGCCTGCACTGCAAGTTGACGTCACACGAAGGTCACGCAACCTTAGACCTGGCCATTGCTGCTGCGCAAGCCAGGAAGGAAGTGACGTCACTGGTTACATCAGCCCAGGAACAGGTGTGTTATTGTAGTTGGTTCCTTTTTTCTTCACCCTTCAAGTTCGTTAACTGCAAAAAAAGTTGAAAATCTTGAGCCGTTTTGCGATGACTGTTTTTCTGACGCAGAACAAGTAGTATTTCCTCCATTTGATACCAATTAGTTCAATAGTTCAAAACAAGTTATGCAAGTGACCATCCCGTTTTCCCGGCATTCTTGTCAAAGCCAACCGAATTTCGAAGAAAAGAAGCACAGTGTTGACTTCTGATGACCGCGAAATTTACAACTTTGTTTTTCAAATTCATTACTCGATTACAATCCAAGTCGGTGGGGTGTAAAACATTGTGAATGAATTAAATAATGTTGAGTTATTTTGCTAATATTCTAATCCTATGATGATCCTGCGGTGATTGTCACAGCTCCAAGTGATGGAGTCTTCCCTGCTTCGCGTGGAGTGTGACGAACAAAAACTGACACGTCACAAACAGGACGTGACGCAGCAAATCCACGCCCGCTATGACGTCATCATGGCCAGTATCCAGCGGTCACGTGACGAGCTGCTGGACGAGGTGTCGGCGAAGGAAGAGCGGCCCAGGAGTCAGCTACGCGCGCAAAAAACCGCGGCCACCGTTGCCAAGAAAACGCTGTCGGCTCTGGTGTCGCGCGCTGCACGTGTCAGCGGCAGTGACCCGGATGCGGTGAGGGTGAGGAAGGAGCTGCAGGCGGCGCTGCTCAGCGAGGACAGGCTTGACCAGCACAGACAGCAGGCCGACAGACAGCAGTGCCTGTGGAGCTGGCGCTATGACGTCACTGACGTCTCCCTGGTGCAGCAGGACGTGGTGGGGGCCTGCATGGGGCGGGTGGTGGAGGGGGGTGATGATGACGTCACCAGGCCCCTGTCCGTCACACAGCTGGCCGACAAGCTGGACCGACTGGTCACTAGGCTGGACAGCACTGAGGCTGACGTCACGGCATTGAAGAACAATGAGACTGACCTGGAAAAAAATGTGACAGCATTGTCTGGGGATTTCGCAGCGTTAAAGAACAGAGAGATTGATATGAAGACAGATTCGTCAGCGTTGTCATATGAGGTTACGGCGTTAAAGAAAACTACGACAGCACTAGAAGATGACGTCACAGTAATAAAAACGACGACTTCAGCACTGGAAGGAAAAGTCGGTAGGTTAACACTTTAAAATGTGTGACTTGTTTACATGTATGTATTACCTACAAGTCAGATTTCACCTTGTATAGTTTTGCTTTCTAGGAGAGACAGCAGTTCAGCAAACAGATACACGATTTTCATGTATTTGAGTGCCCTATGTGTGTGTGTGAATGTGTGAATGTGTGTGTGTGCGTGTGTGTGTGTGTGTGTTAGTGTGTGTGTGTGTGCGTGTGCGTGCGTGCATGCGTGCGTGCGTGCGTGTGTTTGTGTGTGTGTGTGTGTGTGTGTATGTGTGTGAGTAAGCCAATTTGTAAGTACCTTTGTGTACGTATGTGTCTTTATTTGCCTTAATGTTTTTGTGTCTCTGTGTAACCGGCTCTCTGTATCTACCTGTGCGTTAAAGCGTCACTCTCTCCGTCTGTGTCTGTGTCTATCGGTATGCCATGTTATGTTCGACCCCTTAAATCCAGTTTCAGTGTATGATGTTCCAGGAAAGTATATTTATAATTCTTACTATATCTGATTTTCAGCAATGGTAGGCAAGACCACAGTATTCCACGCCTGGAACATGGACGAGGCAAAGACAAAACGTGACGAACCAATAGTCTTCAAGACTGTGACATTAAACGAAGGCGGTTGCTATGACGACACAACAGGTGTGTTCACGACGTCTGTACCGGGAACCTACGTCTTCACTGCCACTGTGCGGGCTGAGATGAAAGACAGCTCTGTGTTTGCCAACATCATGGTGGACGATAACGTTTACGCTTTTCTCTACGGTTCCTCCACAAGCAGTGGAAGCAGCAGTGTGTCCGTACAGCTGGGGGTGGGACAGAGGGTGTGGGTGAAGGCAAGAGGTGATGTTGATGAGTACTTTCGTCCTTGCATGGGTTTTACTGGTGCCCTTGTGACGCCACAATTTGACAGTAAATAATTCA
>NC_090255.1:29771962-29781084 GCF_037325665.1 Littorina saxatilis | reverse complement strand
ACAGTGCATGTTACTCGTATCTGTTAAAAAGGTGAAACGTTTATTTTGACTTTTTGTGTGCATTTGTCTTGGTGCTTATCGATAGATACACACGCACACACACACACACCGTGCACACACACACACACACACACACACACACACACACACACGCGCGCGCGCGCAAAAAAGTATCAAACAGTCTTCTTTATGTTCATTTGAATAAATATATACTTATTCTCTCTCCGGTTTTGAATAATTTCCCTTTTTTCTTGTGCTTAAAATAATGGTTTCCTCGAAGTGAAACAAATATATCGATTCATCGTGTTATTTTGAAGTATTGTGAGATTGTTTTGTTTTTGCGATGATTTGTGATGACCTCTTCACTAGTCAATATTAAAGGCACAGTAAGCCTCCCGTAAACCATCACAGATACTGTCAGGCTTTTACACACAGTACAAACACCCTTCCATTTGAACGCTCACCAAACGGGAACATCCTAGGTGCCCTACGTAAAGAGCGAGCAATTTTTAAAGAATTAATTTTGCGCCGATTGCTCAGAGACAATCGGACCGTGGTGCGTTTTGGCGCTAGACCTAACTTTTAAAATCTAAATACTAAATTGACAGCTTGTTACACAAACATTCTTAAATCATAAAAAAAAATTTTGATCAAGACAAGATCAGTACAATTCGAAGTTTTGAAAGTTTGAAAAAAGAAAAGCCCGGAAGCAGGGTCACGCAAGGTCGTGGTTCTCGTAGCAGACGACGGTTTATAGGCATCGCCAGTTCCTCTGAACAGTCAAAAGCCATCGCTAGAGTTCTTGTGAACCACAGCCGTTTGTTTCGTGCATAGTCAGAGGTACATAATAACGTGCTATTGCAGATAAGCTCACATTGAGTCGCATTCAAATTACTAACTGACGACTACTTTGTAAAAAAGGGAAACTGGATCACACGGGTTCACGATGGCTCAGGGGTAAGATAAACCACGCAAAAATATATTCTTTGAAAATTGCTCGCTCTTTACGTAGGGCACCTAGGATGTTCCCGGTTGGTGAGCGTTCAAATGGAAGGGTGTTTGTACTGTGTGTAAAAGCCTGACAGTATCTGTGATGGTTTACGGGAGGCTTACTGTGCCTTTAACCTGGTCTGGTGTCCAGCACACGTGAACGTGCCTGGCAACGAGAAAGCGGACAAAGCCGCTAAAGAAGCTGCCCAAGGCATGGGCGCCTCCGAGGTAGACCTGCCATTGTCTGCTTCTGAGATCAGTAGCCTTACAGACTCTCTTCTCTGGAGAGAATGGAGGAACAAATATATGCACAAGGCTATAAGCTCTGGCTGGCTCATTCGGGAAGCCCCATCAAAACAGATGAACACCTATAATGCATGCCCACGTGTAATAAAAAGGATTCATCGGGACTTTGGGTTGAAGTCGTGTGATGTGTTCAGATGATATGATGGAACTTAATATCTTCGTGTGATTTTTCTTAGTTGTGTTTTTATGAAGCGATTGAGATTAATGTTTCATAAACTAAAATTCAATTACACATTGTAATTCAATCAAGTTTGCGTTTTAATGAAACAGATCCTGTGATTGGTCAGAATGCCCCAACTCATTAAAAAATTACCGGTCTTTAATACATGGCTTGCTGTGTCGTACCAGATTTACACGAGTTGTTTTTTTAAATATTGAACTGCGAGCGAAAGCGAGCTGTTCACTATTTGAAAAAGCAACGAGTGTAAATCTGGTACGACACAGCAAGTCATGTAGTATTTTGTTTATCCTACGTACTGTACTTACGTGTATTTTACTGAAAATGTCTTGCAGACGAGGCAGCTAAATTGAAGACGCTTGTTTTGGAACCTCGATCTCTTCTAAAGCCTCGTGCAATCTATTACGTCAAAGCAAAGAAACGTCACTCTGAAAGTGTGGCGTGACGTGTTAGTTCTAAAGATTCATCGAGGGTAATTAGCGAGCGCAATTTTTGTTTCTATAATGACGTTTGTCTCGGTGACTTTGGCATCATAAGCAGTGGAAAAACAGGTCCCTGCCAGACTTGCTTGACATGACCTCATTTACATGATATACACACGTGTGATTTGAACGATTATTATCTCACGGGTGTATCTCTCACGTATGTAGGATAAATTGTCGATAACCACTCGATAACCACTAACTTATTGTCTTGTACAGAATAACAACTGTGTGAATGGTGCTATACTGAATGAAAGAGTGTGACATGAAGTTCTTGTACATCATTGTAAAGAGTGTGAATGACGTTTTAGTTTAGATGTCAAGCGCTTAGAGCAAGCCTTTTTAACGAAAGTTTTTGATTTAGCGCTATATAAATGTTCTTCTTATTATTATTATTATTATTAAAAAATCCATTTAACAACCTGCTGGCGAGGCGCATTGATACAGCCTCAACTAGTCTCGGTTAGCTTTGAGGGTCGCTTTTGTGATGAAAAGAATTTGTTTTAGAGTTTGCTGTTCAGAAACCCGTCAAAAAAGAAGGGAAAATGTGTGTGAAAGAAAACAAAACAGGAGCAGAGTGATACGATAGGAATACAGAGACATATTTCTTGGGACTTGACCCTTGCAGGTAGGTGGACTGAAAGTAGTGTGTGAACAGAACAGAACCAATTCTGTCTGTTTACCATCGCATGAAAGCAGGAAAGAGATCGTCGTCAGATTGAATTACAATAACATTAACATGCTTCCATTTGAAACTTCGATTATAATAAAGGTTATGGTCTTGCCACGATGTGTGTGTGTGTGTGTATGTGTGTGTGTGTGTGTGTGTGTGTGTGTGTGTGTGTAAGAGGTCGAGAGACACACACAGACAGATACAGAGAGAGAAGATAATGTATCATAAATTAAAACAGACGCAATGCAGCGTGTGTGTGTGTGTGTGTGTGTGTTTTAAACCAAGATGACACCCTCTTTGCACACACTGACACAGACACGACGTAGCGCTCCAATAAACAAGCAAGTTTCGTTTCTGAAAAATTCGACTTTCTGTTTATCTCCTTACGTAGGCAGTAAAGCGCTTCACTCTGCAGTAAGCAGCGAAATAGCGCGGTAACATGTTTGTCACTGCCCTAACTTCGCTATACAGATCACCACACTACAGCGACACTGTAGCAAGTGTTCTATTCATACACCGAGTGTATTAGACTGAATGCAAGCAGAGGAGTGTTTTAGCTCCTGGTGTGTTGGGTGTTTTATTTCACCTTGATTTGTACACTGCAACTCAAGTAAGCTTGTTTCTACCAGTGACAGAATTAGTACATGTCTCTTCATCGCAATGTCTGCAGAACACCGACTGTGAAAATTAAATCCAGCAAGACTGTGAGCCTTAGTCTTCAGTCTTTCTCGGTGTGAAGTTTGATTCAAGCGCACAATCCAAAATGGCGACGGGCGGAGCGTCAACACGGAAGGAGGAAGACTTTCGTCACACCTGTGGTCTGTGTATGGAGCCTTACCGAGGGCGTACACCTAAAATCTTGCCGTGTTTTCACACCTTTTGCCTTCCCTGTCTGACCGCTTTACATGCTTCAGTTACCAAAGCAACTCCTGGAAATCCCCCTGAAGACGGTAACCGGCTACCTGAAGGCGAAGAAGCACAGTCTGAGACGAACACCGATGACAACGAAAAGAAAACGCAAGAGACTCCGGACAGCAAAGGGGAGCCTGATGACGTCAACACAAGCGGTCATGACGCCAGAAAAGCTGTATTGCTGTGTCCTATGTGTCGAGCTCCTGTCCCTGTGCCTGACGGGGGCGTGGCAGATTTACAGGTAAGGAATGCTTTTATTCTTGATTTTTGTTTCCATGAAACATGTTTACCTCGAGACTATTGGCTGCAGACACACTACACGGCAGAGTAGCTTATCATTTCAAAACCTTTCCAGATTTTCACTTGTGAGAGCATCCGTCTGTACTTTAAGTTTACACAATCGTTTGTCTTAACCTCAGTGTGTTTAACCTCATTTTTCAAAGTTCAAACGAAATCACCTTTAAGCGATTCATAAGGCCTAAAAAAAATAGGTGTGGTTACGGTAACCCGACCTACCCTATTTTTTTGGGCCGACCCTATAACTTTTTATTGCATTTGTCAAAAAAATACCCAAAAAAACCAAGTAAACGAGTGCAGAAAACGCAATGAAAGCGAAAGCGCTCGAGTCGCACACTTATTTCCCTGTCAAGTAGGTTTAATTTGTATACATTAGAAAAAAAAAGTAAAAAAAAAAAAAAGTGATTGCCTACCTTCCTACCCTATTTTTGGGGCTATGATACCGTAACCACACCTATTTTTTTTTTGGCCTAAGCAAACACTTTCCTCCCCCCCCCCCCCTCATGTTGTCTGTTTTGATTTATTGTACACTATCCTCACTCTGTATATATATCTGTCTCTGTGTGTCTCAATCTCGACCTCTTTCACACAAACACACAAACGTAAACACACACACACACACACACATACAAACACACACACACACACACACACACACACACACACACACACACACACACACACACACACAAACACACACTCACTAACACACATGCATACACACACTATAGTATTATTGATCTCCACAAAGGCGCTTAGAACTGTTTTAGGATCTGCGCCCTATAAATACCCTTATTATTATTAAAGCATGCCTCAACATACGAACAAAATTTATCTAATGTTATGCAATATTTTAGAGTAAACATTACACATCTAAACTGAGCAAACAAATTATTGCACCCATTTTCGTACCATAACTAAAACACTCATTCCCGTGTCATTTTATTCAAACTTTATATGCCATTCAAAGCCCTTCACTTAGCTACCTGGTACACTTTTCGGATCAAAGATTTCTGTTTTAAGTATCACGTGACCGCCGCCGAAGTAAGGGTACCCCCCAAATCGACCTGACGTGACGTACCAATTAAAATATCGACACAAATTCAGAATAGGCGCAGCTTGGCAACTTTTACATACGAGAAGAAAGCCAAATCATTTATCTATCCAGAACAGGTAGTTTTGTTTTGCTATCTTGCGTATCTCTTGTCAGGGGTGGGACTTTTCCGCGAATCCGCGGATTTCCGCGGACACAACTTACGAATTCCGCTGGAGTAATCTATTTTTCCGCGTCCAATTTCATCACAGTATCTATAAATTGTTGACTGAATGATATGGAGAGAAGTGAAGATGGAACAGAACACTGGAGGCTTGAGAGTTAAATTGTGCTGTCTGAAAACTCCTGATAACTAATAGTCATGTTGAGCTTCAATGCATTGGGGCTTTACTTGGACCATACTATTGCCAGTATTGGATTATGGATACATGGTTCATTACGTAAATATGCACCTTCTTCTTCTTCAGCGTTCCAGGATTTTTGGCCTCAGGTCAGACTTCAAGTTTTGTAGCTTGAATAAAGCTAGTGGTCAGGATCAGGGAGTCTTTGGTGCCCCAGAGTTGCTCCTGCAGTGTGGCACCTTGGGGCCAGTGATCGGTTCTGGCTTCTTGGTGGAGCGGGCAGGTCTGCAGGATGTGCTCCGGGGTCTGTGGGCCTGTTTCGCACGGGCAGTTCGGTGTGTGCGACAGACCAAGGCGGTGCATGTGGGCACGCAGTCGACAGTGTCCAGTCCGTAGGCGGAAGAGGATGGTCTGCTGATGGTGCTGTAGTTTGGGCATCTGATCATCAGATGGCAGGCTGTGTTGGGCATTCCAGGTGGTTTGGTAGTGTCTTTTCACCAGGGTTTTGGCTTCACTGTAAGAGACTGTTGGTCTTGTCTGCTCCAGATGGCTGCCAGTCTTGGCCAGTCTGTCCGCTTCCTCGTTCCCTAAGAGGCCACAGTGAGCAGGGATCCACTGGACAGCGACGTTTGTGCTCTGGGAGAGAGTACAAAGAAGACGCTGGGTGTCTCGTTCCAGCTGCTCTTTGGGCGACTGCAGGCTTTGGACGGCGGATCTGCAGTCGGTCAGGAAGACGGCGTGAGAGGGTGTGTGTTCGTTGACCAGGCTAACTGCTTCTCTGAGAGCGGTGAGTTCTGCCCGGTAGTTGGATGACAGCTCTCCGACAGGCAGGGATCTTGAAAGGGTGTGTCCGTCTGGGTAGCGTACCAGGATCCCGCTTCCTCCGTTTTTGATGGCACCATCTGAGGACCCGTCAGTGTAGATGTGAGTCCATACTGAGGCGTTGTAGTCCTGGTGCATCATCTCCAGCGTGAGGTTCTTGAGGACTGCGTCCTGCTGCTCTCTCTTGCTGGTCACTCCTGGCATGTCAGTAACAAAGAGCACCTTGCTGAGCTGGCTGTTCCACTCTTCAGCGTCTTGGAGGGGCTCTTGTTCTTCAGGGGTGCGAGGTAGGAAGCTGGTTTGGGTTCTCTGTAGCTGCTTGGCCAGATGGTTGAAACTGCTTCTTTTCAGCCTGTTCTTCGTCAGCTGTTGGGTGTGCTGGTGTGCTGGGTGAGAGGGGAGTCGTTGCAGCTTCTCGTACTGCTCGATGACCTTCTCTTCTCGTCGGTGGTCCAGGGAAGGGAGTCTGGTGGTGGCTTCAAGGGCGTGTTTGGGCGTAGTTTTCAGTCCCCCTGTGATGATGCGCATGCTTGCGTTCTGCACTTTGTTGAGCCGGCTGGTGTTGCTCTTCGCAGCTGTGGCCCAGGCTGCTGCTCCATACTCCATCACAGGGCGGACGTGTCCCGTATACACCTGTCTGAGGATGTTGCTGCTGGCTCCCCACTTTGTGCCAGCCAGTTTCTTCATGATGGAGAGTCTTCTCGTAGCCCTCTTCTCCGCCTCTTTGATGTGTGGGTTCCAGGTGAGTTTCTTGTCTAGCTTGATACCTAGGTAGGTAGGGGTGTCTTCCTGTGGTATTGCCTGGTTGTTGATGGTCAGTTGGAGGGTCTCTTTGGAATTGGAGAGGGAGAAGCAGGTGGCTACGGTCTTGAGGCTGTTCACGGTGACACACCAGTCTGTCGCCCACTTAGAGGTGATGTTGAGGGCCTCCTGCATCCGGACTTTGGCGGTTGCGGTGGACTCGGCAGCGCTCCACATCGCAAAGTCATCTGCGTGTAGGGCTCTGGAGATGTGTTGGTGATGTCGTTGATGAAGACGACGAAGAGGGTGGGCGATATTACTCCTCCCTAGGGGACTCCTTCCCTGATCTTCACAGCGTAGCTCAGGTTGCCGTCAAGCTTGACTCTCGCGGTTCTGTGGCACAGGAAGCTCTTGATCCAGTTGAACATTCGTCCAGCGATTCCTGCCGTCAATAGCTTCAGGAGGAGGCCTTCCTTCCACACCTTGTCGAAGGCCTTGGAGAGGTCAATGAAGGTGGCAATGACTTTCTTCTTCTCCTGGAAGGCATTCTCTATTGTTTGGGTGAGGTAGATCAGCTGGTCTTCAGTACTCCTGTTCTTCCTGAAGGCGGACTGTTCATTGGTGATCAGGTTGTTGGTTTCCAGGTGCCACATCAGCCTCTTGTTGATCATGCGCTCGAGGGTCTTGCCGAGGCAGCTGAGTAGACTGATCGGTCTGTAGCTTGTCTTTTGCTTGCGGTTCTTGTCCTTCTTCAGGATGGGTATGATGGTGGCCTCTTTCCATGCTGAGGGGAAGACGCCGGATCTCCACGACTGGTTCAAGAGCTCAAGGAGCTTAGTTCTGGCAGCAGGCCCGAGGTGCTTGATCATCTCGTTGCAGACTCCATCCTTTCCGGGCGCTTTCTTGCACTTGAGTCTTTTGATCGCATCGACGAGCTCTGCCATGGTAAGATCTGAGATCATTGGTGGGGCTGCGTTTCTCTGCTGTCGGAGTCTGATTTCAAGTTGTTCTGCAACTTCCTTCTTTCTTTGGGGTGGGTCTCTGATGGTGCTCTTGGTCTCAAAGACGTCGGCAAGGAGATTTGCTGCTCTTTTTCCAGTGTGGAAGGTTCCGCTGTCTTATAGTACTGTAGGTCCCCGTGTTTCCATGCTGTCTTCGTTTAGAATTTTGGTGAGACGCCAGAGTTTCCCTGTGTCTGAATCGAGGCCAATGGTGGAGGTGATTTCCTGCCAGCTTTGTTGCAGTTCTTGTGTCTTGGTCTTGTTGAAATCCTCCTTCAGTTGGTTGTGCATGGTCGTTGTTTCTGCGGATGGGGACTGCTCCATGCTTTCTCTGGCTTCTGGGAGTCGCTGGTGCAGGCAGGCCAGCCTCTGACTCCAGTAAGGTTTGTAGTCCTTCATGAAGCCACGGGGGATGGACTTCCTGGCAGCCACTAGGATGGTCTGTGTCAGCTCTTTTACGTTGTGGTAGATGTCCTCCGTGAAGGTGGTGTTGCAAAGGCTTTCTGCATGGAGCTGGTACTTGGTCCATTTGGCTTTCTTGAAGTTCCAGTTGGCTTTCTTTCTGTGGTACTCCAGGATGGTCTTCATGTCAGCAATGGAGAGGGTGATGGGTAAGTGGTCACTTCCTCCCAGTTGGTCGTTGACAGTTCTGGTGGTCCTTTTTTCTACCTCTTCTGTGGCTATGGCAAGGTCAGGGGTTGAGCTTTTCTTCCAAGCTCTGGAGTAGTAGGATGGCTTGTCATCTGGCTGGTTGATAAGGATGAGCTGGTTGTCGGTCATCCAGTCCTGTATGTCTTCTCCTCTTGCGTCAGTACTGTCGTAGCCCCATGCTGGGGAGTGGCCGTTGAAGTCGCCAACGATGAGATGTTTCTCGTTTGGGAGCTGGTTGGTGTGGATGTCCAGCTTGGTGGTAGGTGGGCTATAGACGTTGGTGATGGAGAGTTATTCTCCCTGCAGGAAGGTCTTGATGGTGATGTACTCAAGGTCGCCGTCTGCCGTCTGTGCCGTCATAGCTGCCGGGATGTTGTGTCGGACTAGGGTGAGAACTCCACCCTTGTGTCCGGTCGGCCTGTCCCGTCGGAAGGTGTCATAATCTCTGACGAAGAATCTGTGGTCTTCTTTCAGGTGGATCTCCTGGATGCAGATAATGTCGATGTTGTTGTCTCTCAGAAAAGCCTGTAGCTCTGGTTTCTTTCTCTGGATGCCTTCTGCATTCCACTGCACAACCCTGATGGCTGTCGCTGGATGTTGAGTTCGACCAGTCGCTCTACTCTGTCTTCCCCTGGTTCCCGAGTCAACAGAGCCGCCAGTCGCTGAGGTGGACC